>NC_139234.1:73316736-73541698 GCF_977018435.1 Lepisma saccharinum | reverse complement strand
AAACAGGTTCGAGAATTAATCGTTCGTTACCTTCTAAGCCTTGTGCTCGATGCGGAAAGATGATCAGCATTGCACATTTAAGTAAACACCTCAAAATTTGCAAACCATCGACCGGACAAGCATCGAAAAGGAAAATCGATAATTCAGAAACGGAAGCTTCCACTTCCAAGCAAATTAAATTATCCAATGAACCCAAACCAATTAGATCTGCATTCAACGACCAACTCCAGGATTTTTTAATTAAGTCAGAACCAGGCCGTGACATCCTTAGTTTCTTGGATGAAACGAAAACATCTGTACTAAATATTTTAAAAGATAAACTTGAAAACAACTCTATAAAAGTATACGTTGTTCTGTTTTCTGAATACGAGAAAGTTGATGGCACAACGAGTATTTTTTATCATCGTACAAAAAACCAGACTCTTTATTTTGCAGACGTCGAAAATTTAGACAACTTCTATTATAAAGTTTCCAACGAGCTGGTTAAGAAACATGACGATTTCGAGGCTAAAGGGTCGGGATGGTCTCTGTGTGGAAGTCCTCACACGTTAACTGTTTACGTGAACCGATTCTCGCCTCTTCGCGCTTCCAGCTACGTTCCTCTTCCACCGAACATTCAACACAAGAGGGCTGTGTTAAATATACAGAACAGCGATAACAAATGTTTTCTTTGGTGTGTGTTGGGAACTTCATCCGATTTATTGGTCAAATCATCCAGAACGGGTTTTATCATTACAAACAATACGAGTCCGAGTTTGAAAGTGTAATGTCTGGCATCGAATACCCGGGTGACATTGTCGGATATAACAAAGTTCGAAAATCGTGCAGGAAAACGCATCGCTATTAATGTATATTCCTTTACGTCAGATAAATATTTCGTGCATCCCGTCAGGATAAGCGATATCGACGATGACGATGCTCGTGTGATTAATCTTCTTCTAATTTCAAACGACAGTGTTCACCATTACTGTCTTATTCATTCTCTATCACGCTTGGTCAGAAGTCAAACTACCAAGTATGCAACCCACATCGAAGTTTGCCCGAGATGCCTAACCACGTTCGACGATCGTGACCGACGTGATCATCAAAATCTTCATAGTCGTCAAATTGCTATCGATAAACTTGCCGAACATAAAATTTATTGCGGCGACAACAGACCGGCTAGAATGTTGATGCCCGAAACGAACGAAGTCGAAGAATTCAAAATGCACAAGGCATTGTTAGAACATCCCGCAATCATCGTTGCTGATTTCGAGGCGTTCCTCAAACCACTCTCGTACTGCGAACCGGATCCTGAAATTTTCCTCCACAACGCCGTACCAGCTTCATCAACCTAATAGTTTCTTCTATGTTGTTGTGCGACGTGATAAAATAAATGAATCATATATATACCGCGGCCAAATGTAATCGAACACTTCCTGGAAAAAATGGTGGAGGAGGTTGAGGTAATTGGTAGCGTACTGCTTACATCAAAACCGATGGCACCTTTAACTGAAAATTAACTTCAAAATTACAATTCCACTGAGGTGTGTCCGGTATGTGATCAAAGTTTCACTGATGAGAACAAAAAAATATTCCACCACGATCATTTCAGCGGAAACTACATAGGTGGAATTTGCAACACGTGCAATCTTAAATCCAGAAACCTAAATTCATCCCCATATTCTTTCACAACGGAAGCGGATATGATTTTCACCACCTGGTGAGACATCTTGGCTACGATCCGAAACGTATAGGTGTCTTGGCCGAGAATGAAGAACGCTACATAAGTCTCAGCAAGCAAGTGTCGATTCCGGGAACGAAAAATACAATCGAGATGCGCTTCCTGGATTCGTATAGATTTCTCTCTGCAAGTCTGGATGCTTTAGCGAACAAACTCACCGACGATCAATTTAAAATAACTAGAGCTAGTTTTCCCAACGTAGACATAGAACTCGTTAGACGTAAAGGGATTTATCCCTTACGAATATGTTAGTGATGGTTCTAAATTTAACGACGACGCTCTCCCACCTCCAAGAGAATTTTACAGCAGACTCAGAGAGAAAGGAATCACGGACGAAGAATACCAACATGCGCCAACTCATGTGGGAGAAATTACAATGTAGGACACTCGGAGACTACCACGACGCCTACTTAAAATTAGGACGTGACGATACTCGCGGATGTTTTTCAAGCGTTCAGGAAAACGGCAACGAATATTTATAAATTAGATCCAGCGTATTTCTACAGTCTACCGGGATTAGCGTGGTCGGCAATGTTATTCCAGACAAAGGTCAAGCTGGAACTGATATCGGACGTTGACATGTTGCTATTTATCGAAAGAGGGATACGAGGTGGAATGGTGCAATGCGTACAGAGACATGCAAAAGCTAATAACGTACACATGAAAGAAGATTACGATTCAAATCGAGCATCGAATTACATCTTCTACGCCGACGTTAATAATCCTCTACGGACATGCCATGGTTCAGAAACTTCCTTACGGGGGATTCGAATGGTTAGATCCCACTTCGATAGACATTATTCATTTCGACGATAGCGAGTGTGGTTTCTTCGCAGAGGTAGATCTCCAATTCTCCGACCACCTGCACGACACGTTTTCGGATTTGCCTCCGACTCCCGAAATCAAATGTCCACCCGACTCGGTTCAAGACAAGCTTTTGTTAACATTGGACCCTAAACAGAGATACGTCGTCCACTACAAGAATCTCCGGTTTTGATTGGGAAGGGTGTTCAGATAGTAAATGTTAGAAGAATACTAAAGTTTAAACATTCCACGTGGTTAAGACCTTACATAGAAACTAACACACAACATAGAACAGCTGCCACTTCCGATTTAGACAAGACTTAAATTAATGAACAATGCGGTGTACGGAAAGACCATGGAGAATGTTAGAAAGCACGTAGACGTGAAATTAATTTCCGATAAGAATAAATGTCGGAAGTGGATAGCCGATCCTAGATTCAAGTCGAGAAAAATTTACAACGAGAATTTGGCACTTTTCAATCTAGATATAAAATTGATGAAATTCAGAAAACCAATTTACGTTGGCGCAACGGTTCTCGACTTGTCGAAACTTTACATTCATGTTCGATTTCATTATGACGTGATGAAACCCTTCTTCAATGATAAGATATCACTTTTGTACACGGACACCGACAGCTTCATTTACAGCATACAAACACCTAACCTATACGAAGACATAAAAAAATCCTTCCATGCTTGAGTATTTCGATACTTCTACGTATCCTCAACCCAACAGATTTGGAATTCCATCTCGTAACAAAAAAGTCCTAGGTAAACTAAAAGATGAATGTAACGGTGATATTATTGTCGAGTTCGCGGGTTTGCGTTCGAAGATGTATGCCATGAGAACAGAGAGTAGCGTCACGAAGAAAGCAAAAGGTGTGGGCAAGAATACGGTGGAGAACAAACTCACCTTCCACGATTACATCGATTGCCTTTACTCACAATCGACGATACTAAGTATAGAACAAAGAATCCAAAGTGTAGACCATGTGATTACAACAAACAAAGTTAGGAAAGTAGCATTAGATCCGCATGACGATAAAAGATGTATTTTGTCTTGTGGAATCCACACGTTGCCTTGGGGACACTATCGTTTAGAAATTAGTAAAAATTGTAGGCAATGCAATTGAAAAAAAAAATAAACTTAAATAACTATAACTTAAATAAGAACAAACTTTAACTGTCTCAAATTATCACATACACAATAAATAACTAGCAAGGACAATGAATCTCTTTGGTTTCCGAAAGCAAACAATGGAGACTGTACACCGCACGGCAGATCATGAATTTCTACCTTCCATGTTATCTAAACTCAACGGCCTGTTGATCAATCAATTTTCGGAACGCTGCTCTTCTTGCTGGACGTTGCAACGTTTAGAAAGTCGTTGATTTTGTTTCTGTATTTTCCGTCGTTGGGTTTCATCGTCATGTCGATCGTCGCGAATCCGAAATCGTCACTGTTCCAGCAAGAAAAGCAGCGTTCCGAAAATTGATTGATCAACAGGCCGTTGAGTTTAGATAACATGGAAGGTAGAAATTCATGATCTGCCGTGCGGTGTACAGTCTCCATTGTTTGCTTTCGGAAACCAAAGAGATTCATTGTCCTTGCTAGTTATTTATTGTGTATGTGATAATTTGAGACAGTTAAAGTTTGTTCTTATTTAAGTTATAGTTATTTAAGTTTATTTTTTTTTTCAATTGCATTGCCTACAATTTTTACTAATTTCTAAACAATAGTGTCCCCAAGGCAACGTGTGGATTCCACAAGACAAAATACATCTTTTATCGTCATGCGGATCTAATGCTACTTTCCTAACTTTGTTTGTTGTAATCACATGGTCTACACTTTGGATTCTTTGTTCTATACTTAGTATCGTCGATTGTGAGTAAAGGCAATCGATGTAATCGTGGAAGGTGAGTTTGTTCTCCACCGTATTCTTGCCCACACCTTTTGCTTTCTTCGTGACGCTACTCTCTGTTCTCATGGCATACATCTTCGAACGCAAACCCGCGAACTCGACAATAATATCACCGTTACATTCATCTTTTAGTTTACCTAGGACTTTTTTGTTACGAGATGGAATTCCAAATCTGTTGGGTTGAGGATACGTAGAAGTATCGAAATACTCAAGCATGGAAGGATTTTTTATGTCTTCGTATAGGTTAGGTGTTTGTATGCTGTAAATGAAGCTGTCGGTGTCCGTGTACAAAAGTGATATCTTATCATTGAAGAAGGGTTTCATCACGTCATAATGAAATTCGAACATGTAAAGTTTCGACAAGTCGAGAACCGTTGCGCCAACGTAAATTGGTTTTCTGAATTTCATCAATTTTATATCTAGATTGAAAAGTGCCAAATTCTCGTTGTAAATTTTTCTCGACTTGAATCTAGGATCGGCTATCCACTTCCGACATTTATTCTTATCGGAAATTAATTTCACGTCTACGTGCTTTCTAACATTCTCCATGGTCTTTCCGTACACCGCATTGTTCATTAATTTAAGTCTTGTCTAAATCGGAAGTGGCAGCTGTTCTATGTTGTGTGTTAGATTCTATGTAAGGTCTTAACCACGTGGAATGTTTAAACTTTAGTATTCTTCTAACATTTACTATCTGAACACCCTTCCCAATCAAAAACCGGAGATTCTTGTAGTGGACGACGTATCTCTGTTTAGGGTCCAATGTTAACA
Organism: Lepisma saccharinum; assembly: GCF_977018435.1. Taxonomy (NCBI): domain Eukaryota; kingdom Metazoa; phylum Arthropoda; class Insecta; order Zygentoma; family Lepismatidae; genus Lepisma; species Lepisma saccharinum. The sequence continues at coordinate 73,536,478 of NC_139234.1, read as the reverse complement.
AAAGCTTGTCTTGAACCGAGTCGGGTGGACATTTGATTTCGGGAGTCGGAGGCAAATCCGAAAACGTGTCGTGCAGGTGGTCGGAGAATTGGAGATCTACCTCTGCGAAGAAACCACACTCGCTATCGTCGAAATGAATAATGTCTATCGAAGTGGGATCTAACCATTCGAATCCCCCGTAAGGAAGTTTCTGAACCATGGCATGTCCGTAGAGATTATTAACGTCGGCGTAGAAGATGTAATTCGATGCTCGATTTGAATCGTAATCTTCTTTCATGTGTACGTTATTAGCTTTTGCATGTCTCTGTACGCATTGCACCATTCCACCTCGTATCCCTCTTTCGATAAATAGCAACATGTCAACGTCCGATATCAGTTCCAGCTTGACCTTTGTCTGGAATAACATTGCCGACCACGCTAATCCCGGTAGACTGTAGAAATACGCTGGATCTAATTTATAAATATTCGTTGCCGTTTTCCTGAACGCTTGAAAAACATCCGCGAGTATCGTCACGTCTAATTTTAAGTAGGCGTCGTGGTAGTCTCCGAGTGTCCTACATTGTAATTTCTCCCACATGAGTTGCGCATGTTGGTATTCTTCGTCCGTGATTCCTTTCTCTCTGAGTCTGCTGTAAAATTCTCTTGGAGGTGGGAGAGCGTCGTCGTTAAATTTAGAACCATCACTAACATATTCGTAAGGATAAATCCCTTTACGTCTAACGAGTTCTATGTCTACGTTGGGAAAACTAGCTCTAGTTATTTTAAATTGATCGTCGGTGAGTTTGTTCGCTAAAGCATCCAGACTTGCAGAGAGAAATCTATACGAATCCAGGAAGCGCATCTCGATTGTATTTTTCGTTCCCGGAATCGACACTTGCTTGCTGAGACTAATGTAGCGTTCTTCATTCTCGGCCAAGACACCTATACGTTTCGGATCGTAGCCAAGATGTCTCACCAGGTGGTGAAAATCATATCCGCTTCCGTTGTGAAAGAATATGGGGATGAATTTAGGTTTCTGGATTTTAAGATTGCACGTGTTGCAAATTCCACCTATGTAGTTTCCGCTGAAATGATCGTGGTGGAATATTTTTTTGTTCTCATCAGTGAAACTTTGATCACATACCGGACACACCTCAGTGGAATTGTAATTTTGAAGTTAATTTTCAGTTAAAGGTGCCATCGGTTTTGATGTAAGCAGTACGCTACCAATTACCTCAACCTCCTCCACCATTTTTTCCAGGAAGTGTTCGATTACATTTGGCCCGCGGTATATATATGATTCATTTATTTTATCACGTCGCACAACAACATAGAAGAAACTATTAGGTTGATGAAGCTGGTACGGCGTTGTGGAGGAAATTTCAGGATCCGGTTCGCAGTACGAGAGTGGTTTGAGGAACGCCTCGAAATCAGCAACGATGATTGCGGGATGTTCTAACAATGCCTTGTGCATTTTGAATTCTTCGACTTCGTTCGTTTCGGGCATCAACATTCTAGCCGGTCTGTTGTCGCCGCAATAAATTTTATGTTCGGCAAGTTTATCGATAGCAATTTGACGACTATGAAGATTTTGATGATCACGTCGGTCACGATCGTCGAACGTGGTTAGGCATCTCGGGCAAACTTCGATGTGGGTTGCATACTTGGTAGTTTGACTTCTGACCAAGCGTGATAGAGAATGAATAAGACAGTAATGGTGAACACTGTCGTTTGAAATTAGAAGAAGATTAATCACACGAGCATCGTCATCGTCGATATCGCTTATCCTGACGGGATGCACGAAATATTTATCTGACGTAAAGGAATATACATTAATAGCGATGCGTTTTCCTGCACGATTTTCGAACTTTGTTATATCCGACAATGTCACCGGGTATTCGATGCCAGACATTACACTTTCAAACTCGGACTCGTATTGTTTGTAATGATAAACCCGTTCTGGATGATTTGACCAATAAATCGGATGAAGTTCCGCCAACACACACCAAAGAAAACATTTGTTATCGCTGTTCTGTATATTTAACACAGCCCTCTTGTGTTGAATGTTCGGTGGAAGAGGAACGTAGCTGGAAGCGCGAAGAGGCGAGAATCGGTTCACGTAAACAGTTAACGTGTGAGGACTTCCACATAGAGACCATCCCGACCCTTTAGCCTCGAAATCGTCATGTTTCTTAACCAGCTCGTTGGAAACTTTATAATAGAAGTTGTCTAAATTTTCGACGTCTGCAAAATAAAGAGTCTGGTTTTTTGTACGATGATAAAAAATACTCGTTGTGCCATCAACTTTCTCGTATTCAGAAAACAGAACAACGTATACTTTTATAGAGTTGTTTTCAAGTTTATCTTTTAAAATATTTAGTACAGATGTTTTCGTTTCATCCAAGAAACTAAGGATGTCACGGCCTGGTTCTGACTTAATTAAAAAATCCTGGAGTTGGTCGTTGAATGCAGATCTAATTGGTTTGGGTTCATTGGATAATTTAATTTGCTTGGAAGTGGAAGCTTCCGTTTCTGAATTATCGATTTTCCTTTTCGATGCTTGTCCGGTCGATGGTTTGCAAATTTTGAGGTGTTTACTTAAATGTGCAATGCTGATCATCTTTCCGCATCGAGCACAAGGCTTAGAAGGTAACGAACGATTAATTCTCGAACCTGTTTCGCTACATCTTGCCCTGTGTACCGATAAATTGTTCCTTGAGATTAGCTTCCCACAAGTAACACATTCAGTTTTATCATTTTTACGATTAAAACTGGTGGTGGATGCCATTGCTTTCTCCAAAATCACAGAAATCAAAAAAATCTAGTATATAGCGATACAATTTTCAGGTATGTTATTTTATATAGAATTTCTTGGAGTGATTACAAAACTCAAAAATTCAATCTACTGTAAATAGAATTTCAGGTATGTTATTTATATAGAATTTCTTGAGTGCGAATACAAAAACTCAAGAATTCAATCTACTGTGAATACAATTTTCAGGTATGTTATTTTATATAGAATTTCTTGAGGTGATTACAAAACTCAAAAAAATCAATCTACTGTGAATATAATTTTCAGGTATGTTATTTTATATAGAATTTTCTCAGGGCGAATACAAAACTCAAAAATCCGAGACAGTTCAGTTTTAACGTGTTCATATTTGAAAAAAAATGCAAAATACGCCTTGGAGATTTCAACCAATCCACTTTACTAGATTGGGGAAACTCTAACTATTGTTATTTGGAACCTTTAACCTTTTTTGGTGACGTAGAGTACGCGTAGAGAGGTTGGGTTTAGTGTGTCGGTCGAGTCTCGGTGTCCTCTGTCCTCCCATACCAAAATAAACATAGGTCGTCATGGAACAAAAAAAAATGTATCGAAAATTTTCTAAGTCCAGCGTTAAAAAAATCTTAAATTGCAAATATCTCGAAAATGGTAAGAGTTATCGAAAAAATATATCGAAAAACACCCCCATTCCGGTAGCAAAGCTACCCCCCTGTCGATTTTGGAGGTGTAGAATACGTGTACCAAGTTTTGGTGGTCCTGGGGCCAAGGGGTAAGAAGTTAGCCCACCTCCCAAAACTTTGATCACTCGTAACTTTTGAACGAATAGTCGTAGAGAGGTCGGGTTTAGTGCGTTGGTCGAGTCTCGGTGTCCTCTGTCCTCCCATACCAAAATAAACCTAGGTCGTCATGGAACCAATTTTTTTTCATCAATCGAAAATGTTCCAAGTCCTGCGTTAAATTGCAAATATCTCGAATTTTTGACAAACAGAGGTGTCCCATAGGACAAAAAAAAAAGCACGTGAAACTCTACAGAGGTATGGCTTTGATAGCCGTGGCCATTAGAACTGTGTTGGGCACCACGCACCCCTGGCGGGGTTATAGGGGCCAGGAATCCTAAAAAAAAAAACAATTATTTATTTGTTTGTTTGCGTCACAATACGGAAATAATGAGAGGCACGCGCGCGCGCGTGTGTGGCACATCGTTCCCCCGAGAGAGGTTTACAAAGGTCACGATATATATATATAAACATTGCCCCCCCCCCCCCCCCGGGACTTGGAAAATTACGATAAGGTGCATTCATCCTTGAAGGATGAGAGGATGAGAGTGCATCTTTCACTCATCACTGCTTTTGTGCGCCGTGAAACATCGTCAGCGCAATAAATGAGGCGCGGAACGTGGAGAGAAAGTGAGTTTTTGAGGTTTTTGTGGTCGTTTGGTCAAGAAATCAGGGTTGTCGTGGGAGATACATTTACTATCTACTTTGAGGTTTTTGTGGTCGTGGGGTCAAGAAATCAGGGTTGCGGTGGAAGGTACATTTACTATCTACTAACCTATGCTCGGAAATCGAAAATGGCGACCGGAAGTGGGGTTATCTTGGAAACAGTAAGACTTGAGAAAAATCTGTTTGCGGATTCATCATGTACGCCTATACGTGAGAAAAAGTATGAATAGAACCTATGTTCGGAAATCGAAAATGGCGACCGGAAGTGGGGTTATCTTGGAAACGCTAAGACTTGTTAAAAATCTGTTTGCGGATTCGTCATGTGCACCTATACGTGAGAAAAAGTATGAATAGAACCTATGTTCGGAAATCCAAAATGGCGACCGGAAGTGGTGTTATCTTGGAAACGGTAAGACTTAGCAAGAATCTGTTTGCGGATTCATCATGTACACCTATATGTAGGTAAAATTTGAGTAGAACCTATGCTCAAAAATCCAAAATGGCGACCGGAAGTGGGGTTATCTTGGAAACGGTAAGACTTAGGAAAAATCTGTTTGGAGTTTCATCATGTACACCTATATGTAAGTAAAATATGAATAGAACCTATGCTCGGAAATCCAAAATGGCGACCGGAAGTGGTGTTATCTTGGAAACGGTAAGACTTAGGAAAAATCTGTTTGCGGATTCATCACGTACGCCTATATGTAAGTAAAATATGAATAGAACCTATGCTCGGAAATCCAAAATGGCGACCGGAAGTGGTGTTATCTTGGAAACGGTAAGACTTAGGAAAAATCTGTTTGTGGATTCATCATGTACATCGCTAAACGCTAAAACATCGACAAAAAAAATTGTCAAAATATGTCAAAAACTGATATTCAATTGATAAAGAAAGAGGATACCTACAAAGTACTATTTTGAAACAACAAGTAAGAAAAAAAGGATAGGTTAAGTTATATCACGTAAGATCGTGCAATACCTACCAAGTGTGAGTGGGAAAAAAAATAATGCATTGAAAATTGTACTAAAAACATCGCTAAACGCTAAAACGTTGACAAAAAATTGTCAAAATATGTCAAAAAGTGATATTCAATTGATAAAAAAAGAGGATACCTACAAAGTGTGGCTTAGAAACTATCCAATTACACTACTAATACACGACACGAAAATACATACATTGTGTTGAATTTTTAAGTGAAAGAGTGAAATGTGAGTTGGGGCTAATTTTTCGCGATGTATGTGTGGAGGTTATCACTTCCAAACTGAGCAAGTGATGAGAATTTTTGGTAAAGTTCAGGTTGTAATGGTGTTGGGAGATTATTGGTGACATTTTGTAACGGTGTTGGGAGCTCATTGACCTTAAAATTTTTCTTTTCTTGGCAAGTTATTTGTGAGAGACAGTTATGTGGAAAGTTCCCGGTGTGTATATATAAAAGGTGCGAGATGTCCACTATATCAATATAGCAAGTCAGAATATAAAGAATGCTTCAGCTCTGGTTGACGCAGAAGATATCGAACATATTATTTTCGAAAGTTGTGGATGCTGTTCCGGCTTCATTGACAAGTATTGTCTGTTAAAAAGACTACATACTTATGTACCTGTGCTGTTATTTGTGATGGTTGTTTTACGAATGCGCCTAATCAACTGGCTCACCAGTGCTTGAGTAAGCATCATTTGGAGTGTGATAGTGATAGTGCTGAAAGTGCTGACGAATGCGAACGCTGTTTTACATGGAAGATTTCCAACTTATAAACTTATCTTAGGGAGCCGGAGAATTTTTATCACATTTTCTACCATTTTATGGATATTCACCCTGAGATTCAATACGATCTTGAAACAGAGTCGGACACCTATTTGCTACTTTGGACTCTAAGTGATGAAAGAGATTTGATGCACAATTTAGTTCGGTGTATACAGGGTATTTCTAAAGGTCGTTTACAACGCTTGGGAGGTGATTCCTCACTCGAAAACAAGCAAAAAGTGTGAGTTCCATTTTTACGACTGAGGCTTCGTTTCCGAGATAGGAGCCTCGCAAAAGGTGACAAAGTGAACGTCACACCTAACTGGGGCGAATACTATCACAGATAGAGAGGCGGTTCCAAGGGAATCATAAAGGAATCGTATGTGCTCAGTCCGGAAGTCACTATGAAAAGTTCAATGCACGCATGCGCAATGGAGTCCTCAAAGGAATTGGGGATTTCCAGCAAGAACAATGCATGGAAGGGGTATGTAACGCAGCAAGAAGGACCGTGACAATGAGAAATGCGTGAAAGACAACACATCCCGACCTCAAACATCAAAACATGAGCACGGAACACAAAATCCGAAAAGTTGAGCACGGTTGCATATACTAGTTACACGCGTGGAATGAACGAATCATGTCATGTGGCATACGAGAGACACATTACTCCACCAAGGGGAGGGAAAGAAAAACACAATATCAGATGATTGCTACAACGTGTATTTTTACACTCGACAACTACGTAATATCCCCCCCCACACACACACACACACAACAAACAACAAATGCTACAATGTCTTACGCACAGACAGTGCGAGTCACTGTACACAAACTGAAGATGTCACTTTCACCACACAAAGGGGGTGGGGAGCAATACCAAGAGTGTTCGCACGCGATCACTGTGACGTAAAAGAGACCACTTTTGGAAGCGCTGCGCAGGCAAGTCCGGCTCTCGTAGTCTACGATTGACCATGACTGCTGTACCCACGAGAGGAGCTCGAAGCGTTGATTCTCTCCGGCAGTCGTCCCAGCCGTGTTACAGGTTCTGGGATATGATCAGCAGTTCGCTCTAGGTTGTCATACTCATTGAAGAGTGCTAGTATGTTGTATTGAAAGAAGTTGACGTGGTGGAGTGGGCAAGTCAAGTATCGCAACAATTGGTCTGTGGTGTTCGTACGGTGATACGGCCAATTTGTGCAATGTGCCAGTGTTAAACTAAAACGATACTTTGCAGTTCCAGTTCCCTATTACACAGATGGCTGCGTATACGACCCAGCAGCTAGCAGACATGCATCTCATGTATGGGGAGGCACGTGGTAATAGCAGTGAGGCAAGGTGTCTTTATGGAGAACGCTTTTCACTTAGACGTTTACCGTCTCACGCCTTCTTTCAGGTAGTGGACAGTCGACTGCGTGAAACAGGGTCAGTGTTACCACCACGGCAAGAAGTTGGAAGACCCCGAAGTGTACGCACACATCAGTTTGCAGAAGATGTGTTAACAGCGGTCGCAGAACATCCTGGCACCAGTACGCGCGTGCTCGCTCGGGCACGAAACACGTCTCATGTGAATGTTTGGCGAGTGTTTTCAGAGGAAAGAATGCACCCTTTTAAACTGCAGAAAGTACAAGAAATGTTACCTCGTGACTTTCGCTCTCGTATGGAGTTTTGCCAATGGTTGTTGCATCAGCTGGACACAAACCTTCACTTCGGGGCAAAGGTATTGTGGACAGATGAAGCCATTTTCACCAGGATGGATGTCTTCAATAGTAGAAACAGTCATGTCTGGGATTTTGACAACCCACATGCACTTTTTGTGGCCCACCACCAGCACAAGTTTTCAGTGAATGTGTGGTGCGGGATAGTACATGATCATTTAATTGGACCATACATTCTCCCTGTTCGCCTGAATGGTCGCACGTATCATGCATTTCTTAGTGAGGTTCTGCCTGAACTGTTGGAGACCGTACCTTTGGCACTGCGGCAAGAAATGTGGTACCAACACGATGGAGCACCAGCTCATTTCGATCGTAATGTACGACATTTCCTGCATGACGTGTTTCGCAATAGGTTCATTGGTAAGGATAAGCCTGTGCCTTGGCCACCTAGGTCGCCAGATCTCAACCCTCTCTATTTTTTCTTCTGGGGAGAAATGAAAACCCTCGTATACGACACACCTGTCACATCAGCTGAGGACCTCGTTGCTCGCATCAACGTCGCCGCCGCGACGGTAGCAGATGCACCTGGCTTGTTTGCTCGTACTCGACAATCCTTGATTCGCCGCTGTCATCTCTGCGTAGAAGTGAACGGCAGACATTTTGAAAACCGTCTGTGATTATCGCCCTCGGCAAATCCCAGTGAGGACACTCTTGGTATTGCTTCCCACCCCCTTTGTGTGGTGACAGTGACATCTTCAGTTGGTGTACAGTGACACGCACTGTCTGTGCGTAAGACATTGTAGCATTTCTTGTTTGTTGTGTGTGTGGGGGGGGGGATATTACGTAGTTGTCGAGTGTAAAAATACACGTTGTCGCAATCATCTGATATTGTGTTTTTCTTTCCCTCCTCTTGGTGGAGTAATGTGTCTCTCGTATGCCACATGACATGATTCGTTCATTCCTCGCGTGTAACTGGGGTATGCAACCGTGCTCAACTTTTCGGATTTTGTGTTCCGTGCTCATGTTTTGATGTTTGAGGTCGGGATGTGTTGTATTTCATGCATTTCTCATTGTCACGGTCCTTCTTGCTGCGTTACATACCCCTTCCATGCATTGTTCTTGCTGGAAATCCCCAATTCCTTTGAGGACTCCATTGCGCATGCGTGCATTGAACTTTTCATAGTGACTTCCGGACTGAGTACATACGATTCCTTTATGATTCCCTTGGAACCGCTTCTCTATCTGTGATAATATTTGTCCCAGTTAGGTGTGACGTTCATTTTGTCACCTTTTGCGAGGCTCCTATCTCGGAAACGAAGCCTCAGTCGTAAAGATGGAACTCACACTTTTCGCTTGTTTTCGTGTAAGGAACCACCTCCCAAGCGTTGTAAACGACCTTTAGAAACACCCTGTATATCGAAACGAGATACACCACGGGGACAATTTCTGTTGTGAGTAGTTGCATTAAAGAAAGAAAAAAATGGCTTTTATAATTGATGTGCAAGGTTTTAGTAGTAAAGACAACAGTTTTGTAATTAGTGAAATTTGTGTTTGCTCAACAGATTTAACAATTCTATATCATGCTTTTGTTGATATTGGAAAGTTTGACTTAGATTACAAACAATGTAAGTGGTTAACACATAATCACCATAATTTGTTATTTGCAGAACCGAAAGGTTATAATATCAAACATGTGAAGGTGTTTTTTAGTGAGCTAAAGGGAGAAAATACATTTTACTGTAAAGGGTTGGAAAAATCAAAGTTTGATTCAAAATGTATTTAATATTGACAATGTTATTGATCTCGATACAAGACGTTGTCCAGCATTGAAAAATCTTTTTATGTATCAGGGTGGATGTTGTAGTCACCATACATCAAACAAACCATTTTCTCAATCAGGCTGTGCCTTTAGAAATGTTCAAAGACTTGTTACTTGGTACAATATGAAATTATAAATCTCAGATATGTTGAGATTTTATGTAAATGAATTTTACGTATAAACTAATGATTGCAAAATAAAGTTTAGTTGTGAATTTTGTAGTTTTATTCCAATAATATTTTGAGGTATAAAATAAAAAACAAATATACTTATGAAATATAATTTTTTTGTATGTTTGTGTGTGTGTGTGTTTGTTTTTATACATACATACATACATATACATATATATATATATATATATATACACACCAACACCAAAATCATATGTACAAAAAAATCAGATATATTAAGATAACAATATTTTCAATTGATTTAAAACAATATTGTCCTTGTTGACAAAGTTAGTTTTACTGAACATATTGAGAAAATCTGATAATGTGTAATTTTTGACAGAGTAATAAAGAAACATCATGCAAAATACACCACAGAACACTGACTCTAAATGTTGAATTTGTTGATTGTTCGAAATCCAACGGTAAGTATTTCTATTAAGAAAAAGTTTTATATTTTCGGAGGGTGGTTCTCCAAAGGGGTCGAAATATATACCTGTTCCATTTTTGTTAATGTATATAGCAACCCAATGACCACCAATATTTTAACTTGTGCTTCTATTAACAATTAAACCTGCTGGAAATTTTACTGATACCGGTAACTGGTTATCAGCATACACACCAACGAATTGAACAGCAGTTTTGCAATCTTGAAGTATAATATAAATTATGTCGTCAGTCCTCATGTTTTTTGCTATTATTGCGTTTTTTCACTGGAACAAACTGTATGTATGCCTGAAGAAATATTGCTCAAACCAGGTGTTGGTACGTATGATGAGGTAACGCCAAACTGGTACCCTCTTAATTCGTAGTAACGAACGTACTTGGTATACACTTTTGACTCTCTTGCTGCACAACGAAATTCGACGAATCTATGCGATGGATGACAACAATTTTCAGCTGGAAACCCAAGCAGACAAGTCTTCGGACAAAGCAGGTCTTCTAAATTGACGATGGTGCGATGTAGAAGGTCTCCCAGGAAAGTACAGCGCTCAATACCATGCGCATACAAGACTCTAGCATGTTCTGTGTAGAATATTAGTATATTGGCGAGTTGATTGTAGTTTTTATACCCATCATTCCATTCAAGACCATGTGAATTTTGAGATGCATAATTGTTTAGCTGGGCAAGGGCCGATTCTAATTCACCATACGGAAATGGTGGTAAAAATATCCATGAGTCCGAATTTAAGTTATCAATATTGACAACTGCAAGCTCCTTAACTGTAATTTCACCTTGATTGCCTTGGAAGGCAGTGAAATGAATGACAAATCTCATTCTGACAACACTCACAAAGGTACTAAATCTATTTTATAAAGTCGGGATATATATATATTTCTGTTTTTGTCCACTTGAAATAACGAATCAAATTGTGGGTACATAATACATGTGACAGATGACGTCAAAGAATTTGCAAATTGTATATTTAGAGTAACAGGCGAATCACGTACCATGTCCCAAGTATTATCATTTAAAGAGTTTGTAGGTGAAAGAATAAATGCGAAGAGGGTATAGCCTAGAGGATAATCTTTTCTAGCTATGCAATTTCCACCATTACAATAATACATTCCAGTTCCAGAAAACAATGTATAGTTATTTTTTGAAAAATTTGGTGCTAGCGGTGTGGAGGGATAAAATTTTGAGCCGACTTGTAGTTGTAGTCGGCTAATATTGAAATGTTCAAAATAAAATGGTTTCAAATTGTTTTTTCCATTGTATGCAGTATTCGAAACAAAGCCTACAAGAAGAGCTTTTGGGACATTATCCAGAAATAGATTATCGATGTTATACGAAGTTATATTTTGAGGGATAGTATGAGTAAGAGTTTCAACTCTTGTGATAGGTAATTATGCTGTTTTACGCTCTATTCTAGTACTGACTTGCATTCCAATATCGGGTGAAACACTTATTCTCCGAACCCATGAAGTCTGCTTCTAAATGCACAAGGTAAGAAGAATTTTCAGCACTCATCAAACAAAAAGACTCTTTACTTCTATGAAGTTTCACAATCATTCCAACTTTATTGGGCAATACACGGTCCAGTCCTACATATCTGCATGTATTCTTCCATACATGTCAAAAGTAGAACTATTTCTAGCGAACTGGGCACGAGATTTATATCCAATATTTGCATTTCCCAGAGTATTAAACTGTCCAGGTGTATCCTTGAACCAGAGCGAAGATGTTAAATGTGTTTCTTTGGCGTCATTAGAGAAATTAAGTAAAGTTTCAATATATACTCTGTAGGGGTAGGAACCTGAAGACGATGTGATCAGTTTGTCATTAAGTGAAATATCAACTTGATTGAAAAGAGAATGCAAAAAATTATTGACAGGTGTAACACTGTCTGAATCGTCAAGATCGTCACCATCAGATTTTGTAATTTTAGATTTTACATACATAAAAAGATACGGAGGATGAATAAATTTACCAGTTTCACCTGGAATATTAAATTCTACAGGTCCTCCAGAAGTTAAAGTAGAGACAGGTCGATACTAGACATTATCTGCATGTTCAATTGTAGTTTGTGTCATAGGTACTGAGAACAAGTCAAAAATCGCTTGTGCAACAGGGTTGACTGCAAGGATGAACGTTGGACATGATCGCTCAATCGAATATGTTATTTCTATGTCTGCGACGTTTAGCCGAGTGTGACTGTAGCGAAGCGTGCCCTATTTTTATAGATTTTCTTTTGACCGCTTTTTTTCTTTTTCTTTTTCCGTTACCTGATAACAACTGGTTAATTTTTTGTTCCGCTTTGTCACGTAAATTTTCTCTGGCTGGTTTTATTCTTACACGAAAGGATTCTTTGATAGGTTTATTTTCCAACATGTTACCAGGAACTTGCATTCCGGTTCGCAGTGCCTGACGTCCCACGGTTTTAGAAACATGTTTTAATATAGGTAGAGCATATCTAAAAAGTCCGCGAAAAAATCCCCCAAGACCATGACCCTGTTGGTGCACAGGACCAGCAATGTAGGGTATTCCACGACCCGCTTGCCGATGTTTCATGATCGTTGGAAATGAAGTGTTATGTTCACTGTTCCGGATTGAAATGATAAATTTCGACCTGCATGCTCCTTTAAAAGGACTTCTATTGTATTGAAACAAAATTTTGACAATGGTAAATAATTCATCGGATTGAAACTAACAGAGTATGTTCTACCGTAGTTAATATTCTCGATGCTGGCTATACGCAATAATGGAACTTTACTGTCTCCTAGCAGTTGATATTTAGAGGGCTGCATAGTCTGCCTTTTACCTACCCACTGCCCGCTTGCCCGCGAGGACAGGTATACCTGCTCGCCTGCCCACGGCAACGAGTCGACTTGCGTCTTTACCCGGGTTCTTGGTCTTCAAGGCGCTCTGCGCTTACGAGGTAACTGGGCATTCAACAAGACCCGGGCGCCTGCAAAACCTGCTGGAAGGAAACAGCCCTCCGGCAGCGTGTCGCTCCAGGTGTTTCATCACCACGTGGACAGCTGCAACCAGTGTTGCCTACTTACGTAGCTCCTAAATCCTACGAAGTCCTAGGAGGAGCTCTCTCCTCCAATGAGAATTTATATACTTAGCAATTTCAGTTCAGCGTAAGCAGTTTTTATCTTATTGCCAGGAAATGCACGCAGTATTACAGCTTCATTTATCTAAATGAATGATCGAGCAAACAAAAATCTCCTCACTGAAAACTAATTGTTTTTCATTGCATGGTGCCTTAACCAGGCACGCACTGGCGCAACCAGAGGGGGCAGGGTGCATTGCTCACAACCTTGGACGGAAATTAAGTCTAGCGGAGAGGTCAGGGTGGGGGTCAAACATTAAAGTACAAGCAAAAACAGGCTAGCAGAATTTAAGAGTAGCAGGGCTAAAGGGTACTCAAGATGGAATTAATTTTCATATTTTTCTTGCATTTTCATTCCAGACGGCCAACGGCACCTGCAGGGGGGGAGGGAATGGAGGGGTAAATGCAACCCCTTAATTTCAAATTTTACGAAAGTAGAAATATGTTATAAAATATTATACAGTCTCATCAAGTTCAATGCCGTAGCAAAGGGGTAGCGGGAGTCGGCCCTGAGCGCCGAACGATCTAAGTGAGAAAAGTTTTAAAACAGAGAATGCTGTGGCGGCCCGTGATATTATTTGCTATTAATGTTGGTTTGTTACGAGTTGGATGAATTGATTATGTAATACGTCGCTCCATGTGAAAAGAAAATGTTGTAGATGGAAATTTTACATGCCATATGTATGTACATTCGGAATGCATTTATCATGCACTTTCTTTCTTTCAAAACAGTTTGTGTGCTTGTTTTCCATTATTAGCTAATGTGAAATTGACGTGTTGAAAAAAAATATATTTCTAATCCTCTGTTTCAACACAAATACGTGAGAACGGACTTCTACCCCCTCTTTGCGTGCCCTTTTTGCGTGATTTATGAGGATAATAATGCTTTTCATGCTACTTTATTACTATTATTGTGATTGTTGTTGTTGGCACGTTTATCCAAGTACTTGAAACCCCCCTCCCCAAACGAGGGTAACGGCAATGCCCCTGGCTGGCTACGGCCCTGGTGTTCGCAGTAGAACAGTGTGTTGTTCGACTCGCGACCTCAGCCTCGAACGTAACGTGTTTCAGTCCTGCCCTATATCACTATATATACGTATATTGGTTGTTTACGACATATACTTATGGATCCTGTGCCACGGAAAACCTATTTCAATGTGTGTGGGGGGGGGGGTAGCAACATTCGTAAATCTCATTTCATTGGTGATGTGGCTTACGAAGCTTTGAGTTCCCTTTTTTAAGTAGTAAAAATCTATTGCAGTTGGCAACACCGCAGAACGATGTGGGCGCGGTGCAGTTTCTATTCGAAGCAACTACGTCATGCAGAGGGAGGGGTCTGCAGTTGATGGAAAGAACGACTGAGACCTACTAGGTATCGTAAGACTGCGGGTACCCGGCGGGTCTACAATGCCTGCCAGGAACGATCTGGGCAGGTGGTCAGACAAGCTGCTCAAGCGAGGATGTTGCGCAGGTGGCATGGCATTTCAGGAGCGATGTCTCGCGAACGGGTCTTCTCCAGGTCTTGTGCAGGCCTCTGTTGATATTGTATAATATCTGTGTACACAAATATTTGCGGTAGATATCCATTACACTGATAAACAATGAAATACTCCTTTAAATAAAACTAAGTGATCTTTATGTATTCAGATGTGCTGATAACGAATATCGCATCCGCTTTCCTGTATCACCTAAAGTTTTTGCAGAACACCCACATTTTATAGTTTTATGGTTTCAGGTCTCCACACCCTGCTTCGCATACGGCTTAACGTTTGGTTCCTAGTAAATGGATAAGAACCTTTTAGCCACCTTGTGTGTTTATGACTGGCACTTAATATTTCGTGGAGGAAACATCTGGCAGTAGAGTAATTTCCTGTTTCTCTGTTAAAATTTGTTCTTTTGTGGGTTAGTCGAGTCTTAACTTCCTTTCCGATAACTTCGCGAGTAGCCGTATTTTATGTTTGAGTATGTTCGTGAAATTGTGAATGTAATATTGTGTATAGTGAAGTGAAGTGTAAGTTGTATTTTAACAAAACGATCAGAGCATTGTTTTTTTAAAGAAATATATTATAACTCAGTAGTATAAAATACAATAGGATGAGCACAACTTATAAGTGTAGAAAAGAAGAGGTTATTTGATTGAACAACCCGATTTGCCTACACTTAAAACAATGCCAAGAGGGGCCTATACCCTAATTCTTCAAGTGTGATATGCTCTGAATTTTTAAGAATTTTGAATTCAAGTGTAGAAAAGATGAGCCCCTCTTAGCCCGATTTGCCTACACTTAAAATTATGCCAAGTTCCCATATCATCTTATTGTTTATACTGTGTTTTTCTGTCAAAATCCCAGGAATCTTGAATTCAAGTGTAGAAAAGATGAGCCCCCCCTCAGATTGATTCAGCCATGTGTATATTAATATAAAACTCATAGCTCCTGGGTTCTGAGATCCAGTAGAGTGTGGTGCATAGCCCCATGGTTTTTATTGTCTTGTAATCAGGAGGCTTCTGGGTTTGAGTCCTCATAAAATGTGAAGCCTCCCCTGATGGCAAAATATTAATATTGTTGTCTTGTAAACAAGAGGCTCGGGTTTGAGTCCTAATAAAATGTGTAAGATTGAAATACATGTGGCAAAATAATATGTCCACACGTGAGATTTTGAGAATAAT
Organism: Lepisma saccharinum; assembly: GCF_977018435.1. NCBI lineage: Eukaryota > Metazoa > Arthropoda > Insecta > Zygentoma > Lepismatidae > Lepisma > Lepisma saccharinum. The sequence goes on along the minus strand of NC_139234.1, from coordinate 73,520,658 downwards.
TATTGCTAGTTGATATACAACTGATAGCTCCCAGATCTGAAACCTGGTAAAAAGTGTTATACAACAGCATAAAAAAGCAAAATTATTTTATATTGGGGATCACCAGAGCCTAGTTATTGCTGTTGTTTGGGTATAAAAGCACCAGCTCAGCCATTAACTGCTGTTATAATTGTTTTGGCATAGTTCTGTTTTTTTGGACCAGAAATTTTATATAAATAAACAATAAAAATGCCAAAACAAAAATATTGCAATCAGTGTAATAAAAATATATCTAGTTCTAATTGGTCTAGGCACCGGCATATTTGTGAGCCTAAGAAATGCAGAAAGGCCACAAAAATGTGTCCAAGATGCCATAAAATATTAAGCAAGGCATATTACAAATGGCACAAGTGTAATTCTTATGTACAGTCATCAACATTGCCCTCACAACCATCTACATCTGGTCTGAAAAGGAAGCACGAAGCACCTGTTAATGCTAGACCGGCAAAGCAGCCACGCTATGCACCACCTATCCATAGCAGTTTTAATGGCCAATTAAGAGATTATCGGTTTGTATCAGAGCCAAGATGTGGTATTAAGAATTTTTTGAACAGTGTAAATCCTGATGTGCAGGCAATTCTAAATGCACAAAATGGCTCTTATAAGCTGTCCCTCAAATTGTTTACACAATATAAGAAACCAAATGGCACAAAATTTACACAGCCCCACATAACAGAAACTGTACCTGTATATTCAAATGCAAATTCAGACAAAATAATAAGTAGATTGATAGATCAATTGAATATTAAACACTCTGAATTTGCGGCAAAAGAGTCTGGATGGAGCCTATGCGGATCTCCACACAAGTTATATGTTAATATTTCTGAATTCAGCCCATTACAAGGATCTACATATCTGCCAATACCTGCCAATATTAAAAACAAAAAAGCCGTGGTTAATATAGAAAATAATGATGAGAAATGCTTTTTGTGGTGTATTTTAGCTGCTTTGTATCCAGTTTCAAGAAATCCTCAGAGAATAACTTATTATAAACAATATGAACACAATTTCGATGAAGCAATGAAGGGCTTAGAATATCCAATGTCTGTTCAGAATATTGATAAATTTGAAAAAAAGGCCAGGGATATTAATGGTAAACAATTATCTATTAATGTATTTATTTGTTCTACTGGCCGTGGCAATTGCTTGATAGCACCTCTCAGAATCAGTATATTTGATGATGATTCTGCTATTCCGATTGATTTGCTCTTAATTGAAGGGGATGATACATATCATTACACTCTGATACACAGTCTTGAAGCTTTAGTCAGAAAACAATTAGACAAATCTAAGACAATATTCAAGTTGTGCAGAAGATGTTTAACTGTATTTGATGGTCAAAAAATAGTGAATGGGGTTCGGGAAGTGAATACAGAAATTGCTAAAAACAAATTAATTGAACATTTAAAATACTGTGGCAACTATAAACCTGTTCATATGGTAATGCCAGTGCCAAGTGAAAATGCAGAATTCAAAAAGTTTGAAGCCTTGTTGGAACACCCAGCATATATAGTCTGTGATTTTGAATCAAATCTCAAACCTCTTGCATTCTGTAGCCCAGACCCTGAGGAATCTTCAATTACAGCATATCAATTACATGAACCTTCCAGCTTTTATTATGTGATTGTACAGGATGGTGTAGTTAGTAAAAAAGATTCATACATGGGAGCAGATGCCATCAAAAAATTTGCACATAGAATAGAAAATGAGTGCTATGACATAGCATCTAATATCTTATTAAAATCAAAACCTATGTTGCCTTTAACAGAGAAACAGATTGAAGATTTCAACAATGCAGAAAAATGCCCGGTATGTGATTCTGAATTTTCAGATACAAATATCAAGGTGAAACACCATTCTCATACAGATGGTAAATTCAAAATGGCCCTGTGTAATAGCTGTAATATTAAGATCCAGAGACCAAAATTTGTCCCCATATTTTGCCATGGAGCATCCAATTATGATTTCCATCATTTGATCAGGTACGAGGGGTTTGACAAGCAGAATTTAAATATTTTAGCTGAAAATGATGAGAAATATATTGCTATTAGCAAAATAATTAAAGTTAATGGTGTTCCTATTCACTTAAGATTTCTTGATTCATACAGAATTTTATCGGCTAGCCTGGCTACACTGGCCACTCAATTATCTGATGATCAATTCAAAATCACATGTGCCTTGTTTCCAAATCAGGACCTGAAATTAATTAGGCGGAAGGGTGTATATCCATATGACTATGTTACATATTTTTCTAAATTTGATGAGTGTTCTTTGCCACCACAAGAAGAGTTTTACAGCAAAATCAGAGGATCTGGAATCACTGATGATGATTATCACCATGCCCAGTTGATGTGGAACAATTTAAAATGCCAGACATTTGGTGATTATCACATGGCATATTTAAAACTTGATGTGACCCTCTTAGCTGATATATTGCAGGCATTCAGAAAATCTTCCATGCAAAATTATAAGCTCGACCCAGTGTATTTTTACAGTGCCCCGGGCCTAGCATGGTCTGCAATGTTTTTGAACACTAAAATGCAATTGGATCTGATTCAGAATCAGGACATGTATCTGTTTATGGAACAATGTATAAGAGGAGGCATGGTGCAATGCTCTCAGAGATATGCCAGAGCAAATAACAAATATATTCCTGATTATGATCCAGCACTGCCATCAAATTATATACTGTATGTGGATGCAAACAGCCTCTATGGTTATGCTATGATGGATAAACTGCCATATGCAGGGCTTGAGTGGGTTGAAGATTTCAATATTGAAGATCTTAAGGATTTTGATGACAGTGACTATGGCCTCTTCTTAGAAGTTGATCTGACAATTCCTGATGATTTACACAACAAATTTTCTGATCTGCCCCCAATTCCTGAGGTTAAGTGCTCACCTGGCTCTAAACAGAAGAAATTGATGATGACTCTGGCGCCAAAACAGGGTTATGTCATATATTACAAAAACCTCCAGTTCCTGATGCATCATGGTGTCCAAGTGAGCAAAGTTGGCAAAGTTTTGAGGTTCAGGCACTTAAAATGGTTGAAGCCATATATTAATACAAACACAGAGCTTCGAACATCTGCAAAAAGCCAATTTGATAAATCTTTGTTTAAATTGATGGTCAATTCTGTGTATGGCAAAACTATTGAAAATGTCAGAAAACATACCGATGTTAAAATAATTACTGACCTCAGCCTGAGCAAAAAATTAGTTGCAAAGCCTATTTTCAATTATAGAAGAATTTATGATGAAAATATGGCACTTTTCAACATGAAAAAAACAAAGATTAAGTTTGATAAACCTATTTATGTAGGGGCTGTAATATTGGAATTGGCCAAATTACACATGTTAAAATTGTATTATGATGTGTTGAAACCTTTTTATGGTGATTGTGTAAAATTGATGTACATGAACACAGATAGTTTTGTTCTTGATATTCAAACAGAAGATGTTTATAAAGATATGTCACAGCCTGCATTGTTTAAATACTTTGATACCAGTGAACATTCAAAAATTCAACACCACAACAAAAAAATGCCTGGCAAGTTAAAAGATGAGACACTTGGTGATGTTATTGTGGCATTTGCTGGGTTAAGGGCCAAGATGTACAGTTTTGAAACATGTAGTGGTGTTGTTGCCAAAAAAGCCAAGGGCATTGGCAGAGTGACTGTTGAAAAAGAGCTTGAATTTGAAGATTATAAAAATTGCCTCAAATCATGTAGCGCAATCAGAACATCAGAATCCAGAATTCAGAGTGTGGATCACTTGTTGACTACAAATATTGTAAGAAAAGTGGCTCTGGACCCACATGATGATAAGAGATGCATTTTGTCATGTGGAATACATACTCTACCATGGGGTCATTGTGATTTGAAAAATGGCAATCAATGCCCAATTACAGAGCATGATTTGAAATAAATAAACATGCCTATGAACTTATTTGGGTTCAAAAAACAGGCTATTATGGAGCTGCCAACACCACAACCCTCTTCTGATATGATATCTAAACTAAGTGCTTTGTTAATTATTCATCTGAACAGCATACTTACAGATATTGATGATGAAACAGGCAAAACATTGTACATATTTAACAATAATTTAAATCATTACCAATTACCTGTAGGTGGTCAATTGCAATTTATTACAACCCCTGAGGGTGATGTTAAAATTTCAATAGGGAAAAATATTTATAGAATTAAGCACTCAAACATGATTTCTGGCACTGTTTATACTGTTTCTGCTGGTGACTGCTTATATATTGAAGTCCCGGGATCATATGACAAACTTATACCTTTTTTTATAGAATTAAGAATCAGATACTCTATAATAAATAACCACTAAAACAAAATGCCTAACGATATATTTGGCCATACAAGACATGAAGATCACAGTGATGAGATTTTGATGCTTGATGTCAGAGTCAAGAAATTAAGAAGTGATTTACAAGCTTTACAAACTACACTCAATGCCAGTCTTCAATTAGAAATTACAAATTTGCAATCACAATGCATGGACCCTCTTCTTAAAATTGATTCTGAACTCAAATTGCTGCTTCAGAAGTTTAGAAGAAGCTGTAGCAGCTCTTCAAGCCAAATTTAAGACCCAGGCTAACAACTCTGAGCAATTGAAACAACAATTAGAAGAACAGATTAATAATGTCCAGACACAGCTCCAAACAATTGTCAAAAGCATAAAATCACAAGAAGATTTTGATCTAGTGATTTCCACTCTAAAAGAACAGATTCAGTCACTCCAAATACCTCATCTGGGCCCTCTGAACAATGCCATAGCCGAGGTTAAAGAAAAAATTGAGACACTTGAAAATTTTATGAACAACTTGCCATCTTCTGATGCTTTGAATGCAATAACTCGGAGTGTTGCCAATATTAAGCTGCAACTTGAAACATATGAAGATTTTGGAAAAATTCAAAGTACCATAACCCATCTTGAGGGTACAATAGCAGCAGTGCAAAGTGATTTGACAAATGTACAAGAATCTCTAGAATCCCGATTGCCTGGGATTGTAGATACCCTTGTCAGTGTCCAGCAACAAATCACAAAGCTTGAAAACCTCAACACTGAATCTGAGCTATCTCATTTTCATCATTTGATTGATGATATCCAAACAAAGCTTGAAATTTTACAACAATCAACACCCTCTCAGGCAGATATAGCCCTGCTCCAAAATGCTATGCAAAATGTGGCTGATGCTTCTGAATTAAACAATGTAAAGTTGGCACTTGAATCTTTGCAAAATACAGTATCAAATCTGCCTACATCACAGGAACTTAAAAATATTAAGAGAGCAGTGAATCGCATATTGAAATCAGAAGATATCAAGAATATCCAAACAGAGATCAAACAACTCACTCAGACAGTGGCCACTCTACCAACCAATCAACATATTAATGAACTGCATGCCCTGTTTGAGGATATCAGAAGACAAGTCCATGATCTTACAGCTCAAAATTCAAAAATTGGCAGTTGTTGAAAATTTACAGCAAATTGTAGCCAATATCAAGCAACAGCTAGGGACCATGGAATCCAATCAAGCAAATGCTCTGTCTGTTTTTGCCACCCAGCTACAAGAAATTGTGCAACAATACAAGAAACTTGTTGTGGACATAAAAATCAAGCCAGGCCATGATGATGTTGTTAGGACTATCAATGAGCACCTTGAATCTGTAACAAGCAGATTGCTTACAGCAGAAAAAGAAATAACAGGCATAATTGAAAATCCTAAACATACAGTAATTCTTGAATTGTACAGCATCCCCAACAAAGAATATGATTCACCATTTACACCAGGTGGCAAAATATATATGCTGTCCCCTGCACAATTTTATTACCAATTTTTTGTTGGGGGCACATTGAGACCAATCAAGATCAAATATTGGCTTCAACCACAGGCACACCACTACCCTACCTTATCAATAACAAATGCTGATAACAAAGCAAAAATCACCAGTGTAGAATTAGAGAATTTTACAGATCCCAATACATTAGAAACAGCCTATGTTGAAGATGATGGCTCTCTGGAATTTAAAATACAAATAGGGGACAAATTATATTTAGAAAATCCTGTAGTATCAGCTGCTGAACACCCTATAGTTGCAATATTCTTGTTTACATATTATGTCTAGACAAATTATTGTTGATGAATTACACAGACAAGCCAGACATAATTATAAGAGACTGCCAGTAGTCACAAAGGGCATAGATGATTTATGGCAGAGCGACTTGATTGAGATGGCAAGTGGACAGCTGAAAAACTTAGACAAAATCAACAAGGGCTACAAATATCTACTCACTATCATAGATACATTTTCAAAATTTGCCTGGGCTGTGCCACTCAAATCCAAGACTGGAAAATGTGTTACAGAAGCCATCAGGACAATCATCAATCAGAGTGGAAGATCACCGCGCTATTTGCAAACAGATAATGGCAAAGAATTTTATAATTCAGTGTTTCAACAATTTATTAAAAGCCAGGCAATACAACATTACTCGAGTTACAGTGATCTCAAGGCCTCAATTGTAGAGAGATTCAACAGAACCCTAAAAAATTATATGTATAAACAATTCACACTTCAAGGTAATTATAAATGGATTAATATTCTTCCAGAACTTCTACATAAATATAACAACTCTGTCCATTCCACAATCAACATGAAACCCTCTGAAGTAATTTCATCTGATGAGCAAAAATTGATCAGCACTGTTTATTATCCTAAATATCAGCCAACAACAAGAAAAGCCAAATACAGGGTGGGTGATCAAGTAAGAATCACCAAATATAAGCACTTATTCAAAAGAGGTTTTACAAGAAACTGGAGCACTGAATTATTTACAGTGGTTCAAGTTAAACCTGGGACCCTTAACACATATATAATAAAAGACCACCGAGGAGAATTTCTCAAAGGCAGGTTCTATGAACAAGAACTCAGCAAAACTAAACAGCCTGACACATATCTCATAGAAAAAATCATTCGCAGAAAAGGCAACAAGTTATTTGTCAAATGTCTAGGACTCCCAGAACACAGCTGGATCGATGCAAACAAAATAATAATATGAACACCTGGGATGTTATAAAGAGGCTGCCAGAACCTGAACAACAGAATAAGAGAAATGGAAAATTGCTACCTGATAATATTAGATGTCTTATTGTTGGGCCATCGGCTTGTGGTAAAACTACACTAATGGTTGATAATTTTTTATTGGCACCCAACTGGTTAGACTGGAAAAACAGGCACTTGTATGTCTTCTCTAAGAGCTTGGAACAATTAAAATATCAGCAGCTGAAGAAGCTATATGATGGATTGGATATTGCCACTTTTGAACCAGATGTTAAGCCACTCCATGAATGTCTCGATAATTCTGTTGTTGTGTTTGATGACATTATACTGGATAATCAAAACAAGGTTAGAAATTTCTTTACACAGGGCCGACACAAAAACATTGATTGCTTCTACCTGGCACAGACTTTTTCAAAAATACCCAAGCAGCTGATCCGAGACAACAGCAATTTTATATGTGTGTTTCATCAAGACCATACCAACCTCAAACACATACATGAAGAATATGTAGGTGGGGACTTGAGCTACAATGATTTTTCTAAGATTTGCAGTGGGTGCTGGAACCAGGACAGTTATGGGTTTGTCACAATTGATATGACAAGAACACCCAATAGTGGTAAATATAGAAATAAAATCAACAATTTTCTAGACATTGAAACATATATAAATAACCATGAAAAGGCCAATCATTGATGATCTTAAATTAAGAGATTATCTTGTAAAAAGATTTAAGGGATGGAAATCAGAGAACCGAGGAATTTATGAAAAACACAAACAAACAGAACAGCCTATTATTGATGCTATTAGTGAATTAGGTAAAAATATCAAAACTGTTACAGAGCGAAATCAAAATTTGATCACAGAGCTTGTACCTGTAGCTGCAAGGAACATATTAGATTATCCAATCACCCCGCTTTCCAGTATTCATGCACCTAGTCCTATTGCTCGACGAAGAATTGAAGCTACTCAGGATCCTATTGAATTGGGTCTTCTTGCTCAAAAATATTTAAGCACACCTAAAGACAACAAAGATGAGGTTTTTGGCTTATATGCTGACACAGAGCGTGATGGTAGCATCATACATAGAATTGGCAATTTCAGAGTAACATTTATGGGGGATGATCTGATTGTTTATTCAGAATCTCGTCTCGGAGAAAAAGGTGCTTTTGTTAAGTACCCCGGCACACCTGGGTTGTGGGAACTAATAACTAGGAAGAGACCTGGCAGCTATACAGATCAAGATTATGAACATTACAAAGGAATATTAATAAAATCAGATGCTCTATACCAGAACAATGATCCCACACAAAAAAGAGTCACGTCTAGCAGTGGAGCAAAATACAACAATTTAATCAAGCCCATATGGTCACAGATCAAGACTGGCAGTGGAATCAAACAATACAACACCCTGCCTAAAGAATTTGTGTGGGTTGATGATGTCAGGAAACTTGTAGATAGGTTATTGGTGATAGCTGGGGAGGAAAATGCTGGCAACCACAATTTTTACAATGAAAAGGTTGGAATTATGGACATGATAAGCACCAAATTGTCTAATTTTATAGTGAATGACACTAAGGGGATTGGATATCTTATAAAAATTATTAATACTCTACCACCTAAATTTTGGAATATTTCTGAGGGCCGGGGGCTTGTTAATGATATTTTAAACAAGCTGCCATTTGAACTACACATTCCAGGTTATCAGTATTGTGGTCCAGGCACAAAATTGGACCATAGATTAAACAGAGGTGATCCTGGTGTTAATCCCCTAGATGCTGCTTGTAGAGACCATGACATAGCATACAACACACATTCTGATCTTGACAAGAGACATGTTGCAGACAAGAAATTAGAAGAGGCTGCATTTGGTAGATTTGTAAGCAAAGATGCTTCTTTGAGTGAAAAAATAGCAGCATTGGGGACCACCATAGCTATGAACACCAAACAAAAACTGGGGTGGGGGTTGTGAATATATATATAATAAACCTACAATGAAGGCCAAGGGTGTTATGTATCAAATACCTTATGCAGGTCTTAAATCTCTTGGGCCTATTGATAGCCTTTTGACCAAAAAGCAGCGCAAGAAAGAAAATTCTTGTATTGCCAAGGGCCATGGTATGAAATTGTTGCTTAGCACCCCCCAATAAAAAAAATTACAGCAATCAAGAAAAAAATCACATGTGGGGGGATTTATATTTACCATCCCTGCCATCTTAGCTGCTCTCGGGGCTGTTGGGAGCTTGGCCGGGGGATCAGCTGCCATAGCAAAAACAGTAATAGATGCCAAGAAGAATAGGGCAGAATTAGATGAATTGAAGCGCCATAACCTGGCCATTGAGAAACAAGGCAAAGGTGTTAAGAGAGCCATGAATAAGTTTAAAAAAAACAAGAGCCGCTTACAAACCAAGATATTGAAGCTTTAATCAAGCCACTGGGCATCAAAAATTTTAGAGGTGTGTACATGTCTGATTCTTTACCAGAACAAACACTCAACAAAGAGTGTGGCATTGTTAATTTGGATAAGTACAAAAATCAGGGCACTCACTGGATTTGTTATCTTAAATATTTAAACAATGAGGCATTTGTATTTGATACATTTGGAGGTGTTCCACCTGAAAATTTAGTAAAATATCTAAAATCAACTAATCTTTATTACAATAATGCCCGTGTTCAAAATTTCAAAGATGTTAATTGTGGACATTTGTGTTTATCTGTTCTTAGATATATGTCTCAAATAAATAAACCATCAATTGAAGATTTTCAAAAAGCCTTGTGGTATTTAAAACATCATGGGGGTATTCCATCTCACCAGCCAAAATTCAATATTGAAACTCAAATTACATGATGATATAGTATATCCCAAAACAATAGCTCTCAGAGCATTTTATGGCATGTACTTGATCCCTAATATTACACACCACAACAACAAAATTGCAGTTGGTGATGAAAAAATTGTCATCACTCCAGGGCAGTATAATCTATCTACTTTAAATGCTCAATTACCCAGAGGTGTAGTGTTAAGTCAAAATTCTGTCACTCACAGAGTAGAGATTGTATCTGCTACAGAAACAGTGGATCTGGGTACTATAGGAGAGCTGTTAGGATTTGAGAACAACACAAAACTTGAACCAGGCATCAAACACACTGCTATGAATATACCTAAATTCTTAGCCATAGAGACTCTGAATATTCACTGTAATGTGGCAGAGGGTATGATCACCAAATCAAATGGCATAGGCACTCACAAACAAACTGGCATCATTGCAACATTCAAACCTAATTCTGAATTTATGGAGCCAATCATCTACAATCCATCCCCAACATTATATTTTCCTGTGTGCCATAATAGAATAGATTATATTGAATTGATGGTCACTAATGAAAAAGAAGAATTAGTTGATTTTGCTGGAGCCACAACAACTGCAATCATAGAGATTAATATTTAAATAAAAATACATACAAAAAAATGGAAAATATTGAGAGTTATGAGCTACAATCATTCCCCCCAAACAGGAGGCCATTTGCAAATTTAAATCAACCCAACACAGAGATTGAGGTTGATCTTGATGTAGGGGATGGCTTTATACACCCCCACAGAGCAGATCTATACATCAAATTTGATGTTGTAAAGCTCGATGGTACAGATTATCCGGCAAATTCAAATATAAGATTGGTAGACAATTTTGTGCCGCATCTGTTCTCTGAAATTGAGATCAGAAAGCATGGTGTTGTTATAAACAGAGTGGATTATCCCGGCATTACCTCCACAGCTTTGGCCACATTAAAATTATCCAAAACCGAGGCTTCTTACTACAAAATAGGTGGATTTGAGGCTGGTGAAAAAATTATATCCAAGAGCCACACAGTGCTGTTCCCTATGCGCCTGTTGCCAGGATTCTTCTCAGATTACAAAGATATTATGTGGAAGGGTGGTTTAAGAATCACATTTAGAAGAGCTGCAAATGATAATAATGCTTTGATGAGGTAAAGCACATTAAACTCTACAGGGGAAGCTCTGCCTAATACCCTACCTGATGAAGGCAAATGCATTATTCAGACTATGGAGCTAAGAATCCCGGTTGTTGAGTATGAAGCCAGTTATGCTCTTAAATACAAAGCTGATATAATAAAAAATCCACAAATTCCTCTACAATTTTATACATATCAATGTGTACAGAAGCCCGCATCTGGTACATATTATGAGTTTGATGCTACAAATTCATTCTCCAGTATACAATATGACATGCCGGATTTTGTGGTGGTATTGTTTCAGACTGGAAGACACAATAATCAGGAAAAAAATTCAAGTAAATTTGATAACTGCAACATCAAGAACATATATCTTAAAAATGGCAGAAATGAGGTATTTCCTAGAGAAAATTATAATTTAGACTTGTCCAAGGATGATTTCCTCAAATTATATGAGGCATTTTCAGCATTCAAAAGGGTCACTACTGGCAATACTGACATGTATTACACACCAGATGAATTCAAAGCACAGAGACCCATGTTTGTAATCAACACTTCAAAAAGGAAACAAGTTGTGGTTAATGACAGGACAAATATTAAAATTATCTGTGAATTCCATGAGGCATTACCTGATGACACCATATGTAGTGTTATTCTCATAGGTGAAAAATCTTATGTTTATGATGTAAGAAATGAGAGGGTCACAGAGCAATTCTAGAGGGCCGACTCAAACACAGAAGCCCCTTGATTACAAGACAATAATACCAACATTTTGCCGTCAGGGAGGCCCCACACACACTCTACCAGGTTTGAAACCTGGGGGGCCTCTTAATTTTAAAACATATAAGCCATGGAACTATGTACACAGCACTTCTGCCTATTGCAGGGAAGCTCTTACAGCACTTCTGTATTGCAGGGAAGCTCTTACAGCACTTCTGATCGTGGCAGGAAAGCTTTTATATATATTACTTACCCAAATTTAACAGCACTTCTGCTCGTGGCAGGGAAGCTCAAAAACAGCACTTCTGCTCGTGGCAGGAAAGCTTTTATATATATTACTTACCCCCAAATTTAACAGCACTTCTGCTCGTGGCAGGGAAGCTCAAAAACAGCACTTCTGCTCGCAGCAGGAAAGCTTTTATATATATTACTTACCCCCAAATTTAACAGCACTTCTGCTCGTGGCAGGGAAGCTCAAAAACAGCACTTCTGCTCGTGGCAGGAAAGCTCAAAAACAGCACTTCTGCTCGTGGCAGGGAAGCTCAAAACAGCACTTCTGCTCGCAGCAGGAAAGCTTTTATATATATTACTTACCCCCAAATTTAACAGCACTTCTGCTCGTGGCAGGGAAGCTCAAAAACAGCACTTCTGCTCGTGGCAGGAAAGCTCAAAAACAGCACTTCTGCTCGTGGCAGGGAAGCTCAAAAACAGCACTTCTGGTCGTGGCAGGAAAGCTCAAAAACAGCACTTCTGCTCGTGGCAGGGAAGCTTAAATACAGAAATATGCATTGAATATTCTAGTAGAATGACAGCACTATGTTCCTACGCGTCAGCAAAAATTTGATGCGGCTGGTGTTATGTTACATCCGGTGTAGCGGGGTCAATGGATTTGTCACGTTGTTTCTTGATGTATGCTAACCTAACACGTGCGTATGTTTGTGTGTGTGTGGAGGAAATGCGCGCGCAACCATTGCGTATGATTCAAAGACATGAAGAAATGATTTAAAGATGGCGCCGAGGTGCTTTACCCCGAAAGTTTAGCGGCTAAGGTTATTGCTCTGTAAAACAAGAGGCATCGAGGGTTCGATTCCTGGTAGAGTCAATATTGATTGGTTGATAGATTGAGTTAGTTTTTTTTTAAGTCCGTTTTATGCACGGCAAAACTAATCAGGAGTGGACCTACAGTTGAAAAGTGGTGATTCGGACCACTATGTGCCTCCACCGAGTATCGAACCTGGGACCCTTTGATTACAAGGCGACGATGTCAATATTGAATGGTCTCGATTAGCCTGTGTGTAAATAAAGGCAACAAAATGGTTGAGTTCGAAAATCGAGTTGGGTTAGTGGTTAATGTTGTCACCTGGCAATGAAGAGGTCGCGGGTTCGATTCTCTAGGTAGTTAAATTAGGCCAATTGTTTAGTCCCGCCATTATAGGTCCTCGATTAGTCCATCTGTGCATAAATAGTGTTTGAATAAAATCAAGATGGCGGCCTTGGGTTAGTGGTTAATGTTGTCGCCTGGTAATGAAGAGGTCGCGGGGTTTGTTTTTCTAGGTAGTTAAATGAGGCCAATTGTTTTGTCCCGCCATTATAGGTCCCGATTAGTCCATCTGTGCTTAAATAGTATTTGAATAAAATCAATATGGCGGCCGCGTTTTGTGTTTAGCGGCGGCGGCGGCGGCGCGGGGCGGGGCGGCGCGGCGCGGGCGCGGGGGGGTGTTTTTTATTCCGCGAGATGTTTCAACCAAGTGGTTGAGGGCTCGATTCCCAATGTTGGTGAAAATTGGATATTCAATTGTATTTGTTTAAAAGTTCCGATTAGCTTTTTGTGCACAAAGAGAAAATGAACTAATTGGAAATAGGATGTTTATGCTGTAATGAAAAGGTCCCCGGGGTTCGATTCACAATGTCAAATTGGCTGATAATGATGTTGTTTTTTTTTTTAAAAAAAAAAAAAAGAAGTTTGTTGAGTCCCCATTAGTATTTAGGCAGGAACAGATATTAAAAATCAAAACAAAATGCCTTTTCATTACAACGCAAAGACTTTACCGCTAATGTATAAAGATAAATTAGAATCTGTTGTTTTGCCGTGTGGGGCCCCCAGTACCGATTAGCTTAAATGCATAAAGAGTAGGTAAAATAAGCAAGATGGCCGTCACTATTGTTTTGTGATCAAAGAGGAGTCACAGGTTCGATTCAATCAAAGCAGGCAAGATTCTATGTTTCAATTCCATGTAAAAGTCTAAAGTTATGTTTCGATTAACCTCAATGCATAAAGAGGAATTAAACAAAAACAAGCAAAATGGCGACAGATGTGATAAAAGAAAAATTGAATTAGTTTTTTATAGTGACAAGAAAAAATAGCGAATCATTGTTAGAAATAGAATGAAAATAAAGATACTTGCCTTTGCGTGTCCAGCGCTGTGCAGAAAAGCTCTCATGCTTTATCTCCGACAAGTCCACAATACACATTTTTTTTTTATTGTATAGTTAATTATTAATGTTGTTATTAACACAGATTCTTACCAGTGTGAAGAAAAGCTCTCATGCTTTATCTCCGACAAATCCACAATACACACTTTTTCATTATATAGTTAATTATTAATGTTGTTATTAACACCGAGTTTAACCAGTGTGAAGAAAAGCTCTCATGCTTTATCTTCGACAAGTCCACAATACACACTTTTTCATTATATAGTTAATTATTAATGTTGTTATTAACGATTGTTACCAGTAAAAATATAAACCATGAGGATTTTTAAAGGGGTGATAAGTGAAAAAAGCCAAGACATATATTTTATCCCTGTTTATTACCAATATTTACAAAATTCAAAAGAGCCGCACACACACACACACACACACACACACACATACATATGTAAAATGTTTATATTGTGTCACCAGTTTATCAGCATGTTATTTAACAAGTTTTTATTCTTCAACACTTCTTTGGAAAGTCTTTTCCCGTCGATGTTTTGTATAGACAAAGGCTCAGGTTTTGTACATCCATGTAGATAGGAAAGCACAAACTTCTCCTTATTACATGCATGGACAGGGGAAATATCTGTGCAACCGAAACATTGTTCGCGAAGGTCGAGAATGCAAGATTCCACACAGTTTCCAAAATATGATTTCAGATACGGCGACACTGTTTCACACATAACTCTCGCATGCTCGATGCACACAAATATTTTCATAAAGTTCCGCCACGAACTTTCTGCGATGAACACTATCTCCAGGGAACCGTAAGCTGGTTTCTTCCTTATAATGATCTGACGGCGATTGTACAGTGTGGTTATCAGCAATTCATGTTGCTCACTTAGTGGGTAGGAAACACGAGGCTGCTCACCTGGAATAGCGATGTAATTGTCGATTACTGGAAACAATTCCTGAAGAGCGTGCCACTCCTGCAACTGTAGTTCAACACCGGCCGCCCCGCTTCTGTGTAGCCTGACCACAGGTTGGAAATCCAGATGAGAGGAAAGTCCGATTGAGATAACTTTTGTTTTCGAAGCATTCAAATAGTAGACGTGATCAAATAATATCGACTGGCGTATAAGACTAGTTACTTGTTTTTGTTCTTCAGGTAAATGCTGATCGCTCTCTTTCTGAAGAACCCCCTTGAAATTAGTGTACGGTTGAAATCTTTTTTTCAGCGGCATCGAAATAGAGGATTCCATGACTAAGAACTGCGAGATACTGCATGTCGCAGCGTGCAGGTATACATTTGAAGAAATGCGTGGGTGTGTTTTTGAGACGCATGCGCGCGTAGCAAACCAAGCATGTGCTGGACAAAAAAGGTGGAGGGGGCGGGGCATTACAAAGATCAATGGTGAGAGAAAAATCAGCAGAATATCATAAACGTCATATTGAGGAAATATTGGATAACAAATATTAATTAATTTAATTAAAGCATCAACCGCATTGTCGATCTGAAATTAGGTTTATAGACAGGGGGCAAAATGGAAAATATCGACGATGTTCTAGTATTGGATTGTTTCTGTATTTCCATCGGTATAATTCTCCACCACATTTGAAGCATACTGTTTTATCCTCTTTTTGAATGTAAAATAATCCTGCTTCGGACAGAGCTTCTACAAACGGGAATTCTTTTGATTGCCAGTTTCTGAAAGAGGACAATCTAGCATTGAAAGATCCCATCTCTGGATATTGCGTCATTGTTCTGTAAAGACACAAAACAAGAAAAATATTATAAGTAAGCTGTTGTAAACTGTAACGCTACAAAATTATTAATATACTATTAGGACTATATGTAACTTGTATAAAATTTCAAACAGTATTTACTGTCAATATTTTCTAGTATACGTACCGAGTATTATAAATTTAATTTACGAGTCAGCAAATAAGTTGTTATAATATTGTCGTTTTTTATCGGTACTGGGAATAAAATTTGAAATTTATGCATGGGTTTACCAGAGGCTCTATGGAATAAATACAGAAAACAGTAATGCCCACAGTACACAGACCCGTAACTTTGTATCTGATGAGTGTTGTACGTATAGAATTTAGAGTTATTTTCCAAAAATCGCAAATGGTTATGCACATGTGGAGGTTTTCCGTAACTATCAAAAAATTCCCCCCGGGAGTTACTGTCTATGTAAATTGCTACCCAGTGCTTCCCTGGGCTATCTTTGGGATCTGTATTTACAATCAACGCTGCTGGTAGTTCCACATGTACAGGTAATTCATTAGCTGTGAAAACCCCAATATGATGATTGTCAAAGGCTCTATTTGATATTAACCCGTGAAGCAAATTTAAAGTCGACAGCATTGCTGGACACTAAATAGTAATATTGTGCAACTCACCTTGTTATACAATTAATCCAGATGAATATCTCTTTGATTATTAATTTCCATGAGAGCGTCAAATTCAGAGTAGATAACACAAGTCACAGTAGATTCCAAAGCCGATTTGAAGTGGACTTCCAAGCTAACAGCCCCTTGCCGTTGAAGACTGCAGTGGGATATGGCACTTGCAGCTGCGTCTGGTGTTATATCGAAAACAAGTAATGCGTATCCCTGGGGGTATTCCTCACGCGATATATTGTTTCCTTCATCCATATAGTGTATCCCTGTTCCAGAGAATAATGTGTGATATGCTGTTATGTACTTGTTGTTTTCAAAGTCTGGTTGAAGTGGTTTGCCGGGAATTTGGACTCCATCAACATATAAAGTAAAGAAGTTGTAATTGAAATGTTGAAAATTGAATGGGTTTGTAGATAGAGTGCCGTTGAATGCATCGTTGGTAACAAACCCCACAACTAATCGTTTCGGAAGACGTCCAAGTATCACATTGTCAATTGTTTTTGAAACAATATCTTTTGGAATAGTTACAGCTTTAAGTTGTACTCTTGTTAGAGGGTATTTTGCTGTATGTTTTTGCAATATGCGATTGTGACTAAGTTTGATGGATGAACTGATCGATACTTTTCTCACATATAGTGTAGCATCCAGAATTTCCACTTTGCCTTCACTGTCATCTAATCCCATCAAGCAGAAAGTGTTTTTTGAAGGAATCAGTTTTATACGCATTTCCACTCCATTGATCAAAAATTTCTCTTGATTGAAAATATCAGAATGCAAGTAACCAAACATATCAAATGTTTTACTCTGTTTTGTTAGTTGGTTACGTTTTGTAAAGCCTTTGTTGTCTTCCGAAACGTTATCAAAAGCGCCTGCTGTATCTTTGTACCACAATGCACTTTGGAGATGAGATGATTTTGCAGATATGTCATAGTTCAGTGCTTTTTCAAAATAAGACCTGTATGGGTGCATGTGAGATGGAAACGAGATGAGTTTGTTATTTAAGTAGATTTGTACTTCGCTGAACATTGCATTGAGAAAATCATTGACAGGTCCAATTGTTTTATCTGTGGGTAGCAATAACTGACCATTCGCTTTTACAATTCTGGCATCTATATTCAACATTGTGTGTGCTAAATCCATATAATCATCACCATGTCCAGGTATTACAAACTCGGTGGGGGCATTATCTGCCAGAGAACTAACAGGTTTGTATCCGATGGTGTGGTGTTCTAAGATGCTTGTCTGAGTAGGTTTTACCGAGAAAATATCCAATTCACTTTTAAAACACTCACATGATTTCTCCCTAATTAGCGCCATATCTAATCAAAAATATCTGATGTTATTTGAATTTTCTTACGGTTGCGTTTGGTTGTTTTCTTGGTGTTTGTATTGGCACTGGATCTCTTCTTTCTCTGAGCGATCCTTCCAGTTCGCTGTCCCGAAGCAGAGTGATTCCTTTTGAAATGTTTATGCCCCTGATAACCTGAACCAATCATTTCCTTTAGCTTTGTTTCAGCTTTTCTTTTAAGATTTGATCTGGCATCCGAAATTCTGGATTGTAGTGACTGTTTTAGGGGTGTTTTGTCTACAACATCACCTAACACATTTACCCCTGTTTTTAACATTTCTTTCCCTACAGCTTTCGCTCCTTTTTTGATAAGAGGCAAAGCTGACCGAAAAAGTCCTCCAAGAAAACTTCCAATGCCATGTCCTTTTTGATAGGCAGCACCGTAATATATGTTACCCACACCAGATCCAGCTTGTTGATGGTAGTATTGAAAATATGGGTCATTCATAATCAGAGCTTTTCACCACAACGTCTAAAATGAAGTTTCAAACACACTAGTCCGAAGGAGAATGGGATGTGTGCACCAGTGCTATCCCTTAAGTCAATTTCTATTTGTTCGAAATTATGTTTCTGCACTGGGATGTAATGTGGTGAATCGAAAATTTGCACACCATCACTTCCAAAAGTATGTTCCATAGGATTAATGTTTATAATACGTAATAGAGGGGCGACAGCATCTCCCACCATATGTGATTCCGCAATATCTGTGTAAATATACATCTGGGAAGGAATTTCTCTCACAACATTTGGAGGCGAGCGTCCAATTTTTACTTCTGATAGATCATCGGTCGGTTTAAAACCTAATATCCGTGCCAGTTGAGGTGACAATCGTACATTTATGTTTCTCTGCTTGGTAGATATATCAACAGTCACATGTTTGTACGCAGGATGATTTCGGAGACTAAAATTTAATGTTTCAGAATATTTATTGATTTCTGCAACAATGCTGTTTATAGATGCGTAATAGCCTTCGGATATTCGAAGTTCGTTCCATTTGACACCATCCATAGATTTATATTGAATATAGTTGTTAAATCTTGTAATGTTTAGTATTGAATAAGGATAATGCACTTCTACCAATGCCATCTCCCATTTGTTGGTGTCCAACTCCACACGGTTCTGAAGCTTTGTGGTGTAATTAGTTAATTACTTGGGAAATATTTCATGGAACTGTTACTAGGCAAAGTAAGGTAGAAAGCGTTTGCTTTTCTCATGATGTGTTATGAAAGTTATTTGTACCACTGATGAGAATACCTACAAAAATTTATACCTCTCTCTCTCTTTTTTTGACTCCAAAAACGATGCGCTAATCCAACTGTCAAATAATCTGGAGTAACCTTTCCAATGAACTAACAACTTTTTACTGGCTCCTTTACCTTTGGTCGCAAGGATTTTATCAATTTCATGCATATCCGGTAAGCGGACCAATTGCAACTCTTCCGTATAAAATGTTCCATCGATTTTATGTCCTTGTAGATCTTTTAATTCATACACTTGAGGATTTCTTTTCAAAATACGTTCCACCACAAATATTTCTCTTGTCCAATTTTCCATGTAACCTTTGTCAAAGCGTTTTTTGGTTTTTGTTATTCTCACTGTATCTCCTATTTTGAATGGCATCTTCAATGACAATAGTGGAGATGAATCAGATTTGAGTTTTTTGTCATACATATTGTGCCATACTTTCAAAACCTTCTCAGGAGTAACATCTGCTGGTGCCATTTTAATACTCGAGTGAATTTTATGATTATAAGCTTTCAAAAGCTTTGGGAGTACATTAACATACAGTATATTCAAATACTATTTAAGCACAGATGGACTAATCGGGACCTATAATGGCGGGACAAAACAATTGGCCTCATTTAACTACCTAGAAAAACAAACCCCGCGACCTCTTCATTACCAGGCGACAACATTAACCACTAACCCAAGGCCGCCATCTTGATTTTATTCAAACACTATTTATGCACAGATGGACTAATCGAGGACCTATAATGGCGGGACTAAACAATTGGCCTAATTTAACTACCTAGAGAATCGAACCCGCGACCTCTTCATTGCCAGGTGACAACATTAACCACTAACCCAACTCGATTTTCGAACTCAACCATTTTGTTGCCTTTATTTACACACAGGCTAATCGAGACCATTCAATATTGACATCGTCGCCTTGTAATCAAAGGGTCCCAGGTTCGATACTCGGTGGAGGCACATAGTGGTCCGAATCACCACTTTTCAACTGTAGGTCCACTATTGATTAGTTTTGCCGTGCATAAAACGGACTTAAAAAAAACTAACTGAATCTATCAACCAATCAATATTGACTCTACCAGGAATCGAACCCTCGATGCCTCTTGTTTTACAGAGCAATAACCTTAGCCGCTAAACTTTCGGGGTAAAGCACCTTCGGCGCCATCTTTAAATCATTTCTTCATGTCTTTGAATCATACGCAATGGTTGCGCGCGCATTTCCTCCACACACACACAAACATACGCACGTGTTAGGTTAGCATACATCAAGAAACAACGTGACAAATCCATTGACCCCCTCCCCCCACCGCTTCCGATGTCTTCAAGGTGATCAGACACGTTCTGCTGACTCAACAATAAAATCGCTCGTACTCCGCTACACCGGATGTAACATAACACCAGCCGCATCAAATTTTTGCTGACGCGTAGGAACATAGTGCTGTCATTCTACTATTCTGTAAGTTACAGACTTGGGCTTATATTATTGCGACAAGACCAAACCTGAATTGTATTTAGGTTTGCATGACAATATCCAAGAAGCCTATATTATTATTACTAAGAATTTCCTCTTTGAGTTAATAATATGATGGATGACATGTAATTTTCTCTGAAGGGGTACAGTGTAGATAAGAATTTTTCTTTGAGTAAATAATATGATGGATAACATGTAATTTCCCCTGAAAAAACACAATGTAGATTATATTTCCTGCATGCTAGCAGATATAATCTCCCAGGCATAGAGAAAGAAGCCAATATTCTTTTTACTAATTTCTCTTTGAGTAAATAACATGATGGATGGCATGTAATTTTCCTCTGAAAAGACACAGTGTAGATTATATCTGCTGGCATGCAAGAAATATAATCTCCCAGGCGTGCAATAATTTATTGCTGGCCCAGACATAGGACTGATCAAAGATTAGAAAAAACATGGAAGCAATTAATTATGTTTGCTCGCTCCTCTCCCATTGTATTGATCGGGCAGTTTTGCCTGCATAAAAATATAACAGCAGTTAATAGCTGAGCTGGTGCTTTTATACCCAAACAACAGCAATAACTAGGCTCTGGTGATCCCCAATATAAAATAATTTTGCTTTTTTATGCTGTTGTATAACACTTTTTACCAGGTTTCAGATCTGGGAGCTATCAGTTGTATATCAACTAGCAATAATTATTCTCAAAATCTCACGTGTGGACATATTATTTTGCCACATGTATTTCAATCTTACACATTTTATTAGGACTCAAACCCGAGCCTCTTGTTTACAAGACAACAATATTAATATTTTGCCATCAGGGGAGGCTTCACATTTTATGAGGACTCAAACCCAGAAGCCTCCTGATTACAAGACAATAAAAACCATGGGGATATGCACCACACTCTACTGGATCTCAGAACCCAGGAGCTATGAGTTTTATATTAATATACACATGGCTGAATCAATCTGAGGGGGGGCTCATCTTTTCTACACTTGAATTCAAGATTCCTGGGATTTTGACAGAAAAACACAGTATAAACAATAAGATGATATGGGAACTTGGCATAATTTTAAGTGTAGGCAAATCGGGCTAAGAGGGGCTCATCTTTTCTACACTTGAATTCAAAATTCTTAAAAATTCAGAGCATATCACACTTGAAGAATTAGGGTATAGGCCCCTCTTGGCATTGTTTTAAGTGTAGGCAAATCGGGTTGTTCAATCAAATAACCTCTTCTTTTCTACACTTATAAGTTGTGCTCATCCTATTGTATTTTATACTACTTAACTCAATTAATGAGTTCGCCATGTCACGAAAATGTGTGAATAACCCGAACTTGTTTTGTTATGTTTGCGGGGAATTTACTCCGAAGTCATAGAGAAATACTATCATTCCTATAGAGAAAAAAAGAATATGAGTTGTATTTTGGAAGTAAAGTAGACGAGGGAAAAAGCTGGGCACCAGGTAAAATTTGTTGTAATTGTTCGCGAACTTTACCTGGTTGGCTTAATGGCACTCACAAATCAAAGCCCTTCGGAAACCCTGTAATATGGACAGAACAGAAAGATTATACTACGGATTGTTACTTCTGTTTAACAAACATAGTGGGATATAGTTCAAAATCAAAACATTCTATATTTTATCCTGAAGTTCCTTCAGCCAAGAAACCTATGAGTCATGATTTTATACCAATTCCTAAGCCTCCTAAAGAATGTTCAGTGGATGAAACAGCATCAAACAGTGCTTCTCCAGTGACGAACCTGGACCCTCATATTCAAACACCGATCAAAATTTTCCTGATCCAAATATACCTCGCTTTATTTCCCAATCCGAACTAAACTATCTAGTCAGAGACCTCAACCTTTCTAAAGTTCAAGCGGAATTATTAGGTTCTCGTCTCCGAGGGTGGAATTTATTACAAGATGGTGTTAAGGTGTCATATCGGAAACGCCAACAATCACTGACCCATTTTTTTTTCTGTTAGTAATGAGTTAACTTAGTGCAATGATGTAGAAGGCCTTCTGCAAGAACTTGGAAGGAGTCGCAACCCAAACGAGTGGAGACTATTTTTAGATTCACCTAAGAATAGTTTAAAAGTAGTATTGTTGCATAATGGGAATATATACCCATCAGTACCCCTTGCCTATTCTTCCACCATGAAGGAAACGTATGAAAATATGGATACAATATTAAAAGTGATAAATTATGAAAAATATGGTCGGCAGATATGCGGAGACCTCAAAATGATTGGTATACTGTTAGCCATGCAGTCTGGGTTTACAAAATTTTGTTGCTTTCTTTGCGAATGGGACAGCCGGGCAAAAGATAAACATTACAACATTGTGGATTGGCCCATACGAAAAAACTTAATTCCTGGAGAGAAGTGTCTTAGGAATCACCCTCTACTTGAGAAAGACAAGATTTTGTTACCACCGTTGCATATAAAGTTAAGGCTGATGAAAAATTTTGTTAAGGCTTTGGATAAACACGGTGACGGTTTTGGGTACTTGAGAAAAACATTTCCTAAACTCAGTGATAGTAAGTTAAAAGAAGGCATATTTATTGTGCCGCAAATCCGTGAGATCATTCATGATGACAACTTTGTGGAATTGCTAACAGAAAAAGAGAAATGTGCATGGTTAGCTTTCAGACAAGTATGCTGTAATTTTCTTGCAAATGTGAAAGCTGACAACTACAAGAAACTTGTTAAGAAGTTGTTGAAGTGTTATCAGCGCATTGGGTGCAATATGTCCTTGAAAATTCACTTTTTACTTTCGCATTTGTACTTTTCCCCCCCTAACTTGGAAGCGGTTAGTGACGAATGCGGCGAGAGATTTCACCAGGATATTTCTGTCATGGAGAAACAATATGCAGGAAAATCGGTACAGAACATGTTAGCAGACTACTGTTGGAACCTCAAGGAAGGGGTTTCTGGTGGCAGTTACAAACGGCAGAGTTCAAGAAAAAAAAATTGAAAATGTGAGTAAAAATGTGTTTTTTTTCCTTTTTTTTGCATGAAATTTCTTAATTGAACAGTCAAAATCGGTCCTATATATATTTTTTTTATATTTCATAGTTATTCACTTCAATATTTAAATCTTATTTCATGAGCAAACAAACAAAAATAATTTCAAATTTCGATGTATTAGTACAAAGGGAATTAAATTTTTATTAAAAACAAAATATAAAAATCCAGGGAAAACGATAGGTGATACAGCATTTCTACTTTCAGATTTGGATTCAGCGGGGTCGAATTATAAATAATCACATATTTTCGTTCAAAGGAGCAAAAAAAAGTTTGAATTTGTTCATCAGTGTTATTCAAGTATGGACTGCGCGATCCATTAATGTACTTTGTGATGTTACTGTACGGCTCATATCCCAATTGTAGACTCAAAATGGGAGAAAATTTAATAGATTCTACAAGATAATCGTGACTATAATGTATACTGTTTTCTAATTTGGGATATGTGAATCTAAAAAGATCTGTTTTTTTATTGATTTGTTCCAGCAGGCTTTCCACAGTGTGATAAGAGTTCGAACTTTTGGGCCTCGGAGAGATTTTCTTCCAGACGCAAGTGGGACCAGATAATATTTTGATCTTCAGTAATATTGTAACATGTATTGGGTATTTGAATTTCGGCTAATGCAACTTTCCAATCAGAATGTTTTAGACGAACTTCGTTTTCCACCATGTTCACAAAATGTGAGAAAAATGTTTATGTGAACTATTCGAAGTAAGAGTAATATAAAAATCATTTTCTGTACTTTCACTGATCATTCTGTTTGCTTGAAATGTAACTTAATGTACGACGAACCAAACTGAAATGGTAGGTTCTCCCGTGTATGTCCCTTTAAGTCTATCCCGATTGTGTCAAAGTAAAGTTTTTTGACTTTGATATATCGCGGTATATCGAATGCCAAATGTTTATTTCGACCGTATGTATAATGATTGATTCAGATTTTTCGAACTATGTGACCATGAAGTTGAGGTTTCACAGTGTCCACACACACATTAATTTCATAAGGAAGAAAATAGTCCAAGTCGCAAACATAAGGTGCTTCTTTGTAAAACAATGGTTTGAGATATATCGCAATGACCACAGGTTCTTTTGTTTTTGGTATATCTTGAGCATATCCGGAAATGCACATTAAAGCAGGTGTTACACCTATCATGATTTGTTGAATGGTTTTGTCAGTTTTAACAAATACACGGTTTGTGTATTCCTCATAATGTATAAACATTTTTAAAGTTTTATTAACACAATTGAATATGTTGAATAGACGCATAAAACCCAGCAGGAATTGCAAAAGTTTCTTCAATAATTTCCGAGTTGTCTGCTCGCACCGCTTTGACGATAAATTCTGAAATTTGGCACATAGGAAGCCCTTCATGAACCTAACTCACAGTATAAATCTCAACTTTTAGATTCAACTCGTTTTGGTCAATATGAGGTAACGTATGTCACCTAATTTCTGACGTTGCAAAGTAAGGTTAAACTACAACCCATACTTAGAATAATGAAGTATTTTCTTTTTCTCTTTTAAATTTGGGTTAAATAAAGCCTCAGAAAATATAGCAACATAAGGTTTTAATACTTGACTTACCAGAAATTGAAATTACAAGGTATGACAATTGAAAATCTGCGAAATTTCATTGAAAAAGGTTTGATTTATTACGTACCCACGACCAGTTGGTATTGTCAGCTCCAAAACTGAGCTTCCCATATTTTTATCAATGTAGCAGTACATGCAGCTTAAGATAGCCAGTGACGTGCCCAGGAATTTCGAAAGGGAGGGGAGGGGGTTACATATACTTTTTTAGTATACAGCCCTGTTTTTGCCACATTATCCTGCTTTTGACGTAATTGTTTATGGAATACTAGACCAAAGGTATTGGGTTATGACCCCCACAAACCCCTCTTTGGGCACTCCATGGTAAGTAGGCTATTTTGGAGTGTCAAAGCTGGTAGAATATATTATCTTTTATTTCCTTTATTTTCCACTTTTTTTTCTTCCAAGAAAAGACATTCGTTGAAATAGATGTGAGTCATGCACAGCAGAAGATTCAGAGACACGTTTTGATAGGATGTGAGGCAAGCCTGGAATTGATCTGTGTATGTACAATCTCTGCTGTCATTCTTCCTTTGCCTAATGTGCCGAGAGTAGTGACTTGTGAATGTTCATTATCTGTGACAGGAAATGGAGTGTTCTGTAATATTTTTAACTGGATAGGACTGTCATAAATAAACTTTTAGTAAGGTTCCCAAAGACCTAACTAATCTTAACAACGTCATTGAAAATGATAACACTTCTTAGGTCAAGAGTACAGGTATATGGCTTAGAGACAATATGCAAATACCATTAAATATAGCATTTTATATGGTAAAGTATGTTGTGATCTTCAGAAGTACCACTTTAAATTAATATGCCTGATATGTTGGAGTAAAAGTTTCATATGTGGAGAAAGTGACTCACTTAAATGCCAGAATTGAAATCATGTCTTTGTGCCAAGCCAAGGAAAACTAAAGGAAATGCATGAAGTCTGTTCTGTTTTATATGCATCTCCTGTTTCAAAACTGAGGAGGCTGATTGCTGAAAAACAATAAAGTGATCTTGCTCGAAAAACTATTCACATCCTACAAGGAGTGCAAAGGAAACTGGAAAGTTGCTTTTCACTAAGTATTGAAACTGAAGAAAAGGAAAGCAAGTGTGACACTCCTTTGCGTGGCCAGTACAATCATATAATTGAAATTATAAGAAGAAAAATGTAAATGAGAAAAAAACTAATGTTGAAAAGGTCAGAATCATCAGTTTGATTGCTACCACTTGGTCAAGAAAAAATATGTGATGAACTGAAGGTTTGTGATAATTTACTTAGGAACTTAGTGAAAGAACAAAGAATCCTGCCTGATTTAACAAAGAGAATGAATAGGAAACTGGAGCTGACAATACCAACTGGTCGTGGGTACCTAATAAATCAAACCTTTTTCAATGAAATTTCGCAGATTTTCAATTGTCATACCTTGTGATTTCAATTTCTGGTAAGTCAAGTATTAAAACCTTATGTTGCTATATTTTCTGAGGCTTTATTTAACCCAAATTTAAAAGAGAAAAAGAAAATACTTCATTATTCTAAGTATGGGATGTAGTTTAACCTTACTTTGCAACGTCAGAAATTAGGTGACATACGTTACCTCATATTGACCAAAACGAGTTGAATCTAAAAGTTGAGATTTATACTGTGAGTTAGGTTCATGATGGGCTTCCTATGTGCCAAATTTCAGAATTTTTAAAGGGGACCCATCTGAGATATTTAACCCCGAAAACTGTCAAAATTCAATGAACGGTCATGTTTGAGCCCATGCTGTAAAAAAGGGGTGCATTTCTAGGCACTGATATTTTATTTACAGACACCCTGCAGGTAGGTCTACACATGAAAAAAATCAAGCCTTAGACTAAACCCCTTCATTAAAAAAATCGGGCTTAAAAATGCAATTCTTTAACTATTGTTATCCCATTTTCCACCATAATTTTCGTACTTTCGATGCAATTTCAAGCAAAACATACCTGAATATCATAGGAAGTATACTTCATTTGCTACAAAATGAATTTTGTTTCAGGTCTCTAGCTTTAATGGTTTTTGAGATATTAAGGTCTCTGTATACTGTTACATGAGCAAAAAAAGCCATGCGCCATGTTGGAAAAATAGCTGCCCCAGGAGAACTAAAGACAATATTTTTTTTGAACGTTGGTTTTGATATCTAGAAACATGTACAAACGTATGTACTAAAAATGATTTTTTTCTAAAAGGGTCATGCAACCACCATTGGATGGTTTGGTATGGAATGACCCACTTTAAATGATAGGTTCAGACCCGATTAGCCTTACTGTGCCTAAAGGAGACCTTAAACACCAACTTAATCGATCAATCAACTGAGGGGTCTAGTGAGAGAGGGAGCTATGCCACAAATCTTGAAAATTTTATTTTTTGCCATTTTCAGGCTTCTCCTACCATCTGTCATCTATCATGTGAACTACAACCATGTGGCATAGCTCCCGCTTGTTCTGCAGCAGATTTTCTGAGTTCTTGAATACGTCCTCATCAGCATTTTGAGTGAGAGAAGGAGCTATGCCACTTACTGATGGTGTCTGCAATAGGAGTGGCAGAGGTTGTGTTGCAGTAACCGGTGCTAGATTTAATATCAGCCCTGAAGTTAAAAGATCTCATGGCAATAATGCCTTATATTCATCCGGTTGTTCATGGTGTTTACCAAAAACTAAAATCCACAGAAACAATGGACAGTGAAGATCCTCCAGAAGACATATGAAGTTGTCTTTATGTAGATAATATGTAACCCTGTGACCATGATTTACACTCAGGCAAAAGTATTTAAGCCTTGTTCAAAGTATTTGATGTGCTAGATTGATTTTTCCACATGGGTATACTACAACAATATACCATACATGTTCATAATAAATGGTATTTATATTGAAATTCATATTTTTCCTTTTGAATAATTTACCAAACAATATGTTCAGAAAAAAATACCCTTTGTTATACAAATTATGACTCAACGCAATGCTTTAGAAAACTCAATTTATTTCCATTTCTTGTCAAAGTGGCATAGCTCCCTCTCTCACTAGATCCCTCAATTTATAATGTATGCATGTGTGGCGTGTGTGATTCTTGCTCATCTTGACAGTCCCATATAAGGGCCTAGAGGGTGATTCAAAAGTCCTTTTAACACCCCGTAAAAAAAGTAAAGGAGTTAGGTT
This sequence comes from Lepisma saccharinum, assembly GCF_977018435.1. Taxonomy (NCBI): domain Eukaryota; kingdom Metazoa; phylum Arthropoda; class Insecta; order Zygentoma; family Lepismatidae; genus Lepisma; species Lepisma saccharinum. The sequence goes on along the minus strand of NC_139234.1, from coordinate 73,492,166 downwards.
GGGTACAATTGGTCATGATAGAAACAGGTTAAGCTTAGGGGGAACCACATTGGTGTTCCAAGCGGACGGCCGCCGTATTGAATTCAACACAAAATTTTTAAATACGAAGGGGTGATGTGTGATATACAGGGTGACTGGTAATTAGATATATTCCCTGAAAGGGGTTAAAGTAGAGACAATTTGCAATAAATTTGACCATATGATACCCCGTCCGAAAATTAATAGTTTTCGAGATAATCGAATTTCTTTTGTTTCTTTAAGAAATGACAATTTTCCACATAAAAAGATGAATTGAGAAAAAACTGCTCATTGTATAGAACTAATTTCAGCGTTTTCTGATATCTAACAAATAAGTGGTTCGTTGAAAAATAGTTTTTTCCCAATTAACAATCACATGTAAGTACCGGGTGGGTCTAAACTTACAAGTGATGATAAAAAATGCACTCTTAGTTTACTTGGCAACGTATTAATAACAAAAATGGTATGACACGAAGCGTACAAATTACTTTAATTACTTCCTTGTGTCATCTGCTATCCAACAAGGTACAAATGTTGCTAACATTCACATTTGTTCACAAGAAATAATACTTCATTCATCTTCATCTACCATCTCAATGGCCTAGGGCCCCTAAAGTCTTACTTGTCTCAGGGCCCCCGCACTGCGGGGTTTTGTGGCTTGTAGATCCGGCACTGACTGTGGCAATGGATACAACAGTTCCAGTGGATGCTGCAAGGTCAGATGCCACCTGCTGTGGCGTATCGTCTTGGTCTGAGGGCCATATAACGGTCTTCACTGTTGTCGCTCGAAGTCGTCCTGGACCAGGAGTCCGGATACATTTTTAGTTTCGACAAATTGCTGTCACATTGGAGATACAACGGACCGATGCACATTGAGCCATCTGGCCACACCAGCTTGCGACTGCCCTGTCTCCATTCGACCTATCGCTCTCCACCGTAGCGAGTCTTCCAGACGCCTCCTTTGTGCCATTGCATATTGTTGATGCTGGACAGATACGAGCAGTAACCAGAAGGTACACTTGCCGCTAGGAGCGCTGCTGCAGGACACAACTGCCATCTTCCTTTTAAAATACACGACTATGGTACTCTCTGTTTACTTTTACCCAGTGTTCGAATTGAAGGGGGGAAACCAGGGAATTTCCACCTTCTGCTTTTTTCACCCCCCGGCTCTACATTTATATTTTCATTCCCAATCACAGAAAGAGAATCCCCCCCCTCTGAATGTGTATTCTTATTTGGGATGGCATGACAGTCATTCACTGTTTAAGTCATAATAAATTCGAGCTTGCTGTTTATGATGTGAAAAAAAGATAAAGAAATTGCTCTTTAAATATTCAATGGATACATTTTATTTTATGTTCAGTCAAAACAGCAAGAATCAAAAGGATATGTTCGAGAGTGGTCAAGCAGTGGCAACAAAAATGATGGAAATTAACAAAATGACATTGTTGGGTAGTATCTTATCAATCTGTGTAGTAATAAATACTGTAATTATGTGATCCTTGTACATTTCTTTTAGAGTAGTTAGCTCAGTGCAGCTATCAGTTGAAAAGAAAGAAAAAGTGCAAAGGAATGCTAAAGAAGTTATACCAACTTAGTTTATTTGTAGTAGAACTTTGTCCTTCGCATGTTATGAAAAACTAAATATGCTGACCAAGGCAGTAATTTATTTTATTATAAAACATAAACTAAACGTAACGTTTCAACCTTCTAGCAAGGTCTTCTTCAGACTCTGTACCAAGTACAGAGTACAAGTACCAAGCACAGAGTACAAGTACAGAGTCTGAAGAAGACCTTGCCAGAAGGCTGAAACGTAACGTTTAGTTTATGTTTTATAATAAAATAAATTACTGCCTTGGTCAGCATATTTAGTTTAATATATCATGGAAACAAGGCTTAATGGTGTTATAACTTCCCATGTTGCATTAGCTTTCCTCAAACAGTTTTCATTGGTTCTACAGAGAAGAAGTGCTAGTGTAATTACTGCATGACAGGAAATGGGGCTGTGAAAATAAAATCACTATCTTCAATGAACGAGCACACTGGAGAAAGTGGAAGAGTGAAAGATGTAAAATTTTACTTTTCTCAAAACAAAACAGTAGTGTAAGTGTATTGTTTCAAAGTCATACTTGGTACGAGTGCTTTTTTAGCCTCTTTTTTTATCAATCGAATATCAGTTTTTGACATATTTTGACAATTTTTTGTCTGTGTTTTAGCGTTTAGCGATGTTTTAGTAAAATTTCCCTTTTTTTCCCTTTTTTTCCCACTCATACTTGGTACGAATGCCACGATCTTACGTGATATAACATAACCTATCCTTTTTTATTACTTGCTAAACTACACGAGAGCCTCTACAAAGTAGTGTAATCAACCCGGTTCACCAACACCAAGTGGCGTTCAAAAAAACCTCAAAAACTCACTTTCTCTCCACGTTCCGCGCCTCATTTATTGCGCTGACGATGTTTCCCAGCGTAGAAAACAGCACCAAAAACCTCAAAAACTCACTTTACTCATTTGAGGATCACCAAAAAACCTCAAAAAAAAAACTCACTTTCTCTCATTTATTGCGCTGACGATGTATTTCACAGCGTGTTTATATATCGCGACCTTTGTAAACCTCTCTCTCTCGGGAACGATGTGTAGTGGACTTTAGAGAGTTCTGCGCCCCTTAAGTGAGGTTCAGTGTTACAACCCCCCCCCCCCCAAAGAAAAAGTGTGACAGAAAAAAAAAGCTCTGGCATCACTTTTTTAAGCTATTTTTTTTACCTCCTGCTCTTATATGCTACCTCGTCTTTTGACCTACACTTTTGAAATGACTTACGACATTTTCCTATAAGTCTGTCTCCTCTTACTGTAAGGTCCCTCAGTGTAATCTACCACGACCTTGTGTGCTCTCAGCGTAATCTGCTACGATGTTTTTTTTAAAAAAAACTCATGTGTGATCTTCTGCGGTGTGTGTGTGTGTGTGGTGTGTGTGTGTGTGTGTGTGTGTGTGTGTGTGTGTGTGTGTGTGTGTGTGATAATCAAAATTATTTTTGTTAAGGCCCCATCAAAAAATAGAAAAAAAAATATCCCGCCAGAGAGATGGGGGTGCGTGGTGCCCAACAAACCAGTTCTAAATGGTCATGGCTATCAAAGCCATGCGCCTTTTGTATAGAGTTTCATGAGTTATTATTTTTTTTTTAATTCGCGCACCGAACTAACTTATATTGTATTTTATATAACCTTGTTGATTTTTTTTTTAGTATGTGGCAATTATTTTTTTTACGAATTATTTTTTAAAACTGCTCCGTGACCCTCTCGTTCTTCACGTCGTGGATGAAGGACTTCTCTGCAATCAGGATGACGCTGCACAGAGTATCGGCAGGCAGCGCGTCGTGGAACTCGCACACGATCTTGATGTTGGTGCGATCGTTGACCACCACCTGCTTCCTCTTCGTCGTGTTGATGACGAACATCGGCCTGCGTGCTTTGAATTCGCTGGGAGTGTAGTACATGTCCACGTTTCCTTCGGTCACGCGTTTGTAAGCCGTGTAAGCTTCGTAAAGTTTGAGATAATCGTCTTTGGTCATGTCGAGGTTGTAATTCTCGCGCGGGAACACTTCGTTCCTACCGTTCTTGAGATAAACGTTCTTGATCTTGCAGTCGTCGAACTTGCTGGAATCTTTCTCCTGATTCTTATCCCTCCCGGTCTGAAAAAGTACAATGACGAAGTCTGGCATGTCGAACTGTATGTTGTTGAACTGCGTCGTCACGTCGAATTCCATGTGACTTCCCGACGCCATCTTCTGCACGCACTGGTAACCGTGAAAGTGATTCGGCACCTGCGGACTCTTCAAGATCTCCGCTTTGTACTTGAGGGCGTAGTTCGTTTCGTATTCCACGATCGGCATTCTCAACTCCATGCTCCGGATGACGCACTTGGCTGCTTCGGGTAATGTGTTGGCTATCGGCGTGCCGTCGGCGTTCAAGTTGGTGTATCGCATCAGTGCGTCGTCGTCGTTGGCCGCTCTTCGAAAGGTGATCCTCAATCCTCCCTTCCACATGATCTCCTTGTAGTCCGAGAAGAATCCCGGCAGCAGACGCATGGGAAAGAGCACCGTGTGACTTCTCGTCGATATTTTGGTTCCCGCTCGAATCCTCCCGCTTGGTAGTATGCTGCGTCCGTTTTGGATAATTTCAATGTTCCCACTGCCGTCGACGTGATGCCTGGATAATCGATTCTGTCGATGACGGTGTTGTGTTTCCTCACCTCCACCTGCGAGAACAGGTGAGGCACGAAGTTGTCCACGAGTATCAAATTTGCATTGGGCGGAAACGCTTCTCCGCTTTCCTTCTTCACCACGTCGAATTGAAGGTAGAGGTCCGCTCTGTGAGGATGAACGAACCCGTCGCCTACGTCCACGTCGTATTCGATCTCCCTGTTCGCTTCGTTCAAATTGGCGAACGTGCGACGGTTGGGAGGGAAAGATTGCAATTCGTAACTTTCGATTTGCTCCATTTTTTTTTCCACTATGTGTGTTATTTATTATACGTTGATCTCCACGATGGCAGTGGTTGTTGCACCTGCGAAATCCACCACCTCTCCTTTCTCGTTCGTCACCACCAACTCTATGTCGTCTATGCGGTTGCGACATACTGGAAAATAGATCGGCGAAGAGGGTGTGTAGATGATCGGTTCCATTAATTCGGAACTGGGTTTGAACGTGGCGATGATTCCCGTCTGCTTGTGACTTCCTAACAATCCGTCCGAGGATTTCGTGATCATTCCTTCCGCCACGTTGCAGTGTACGTTCAGAGTCTCTATGGCCAAGAATTTAGGAATGTTGGTTGCTACGTGTTTGATGCCAGCTTCGAGTTTTGTGTCGTTCTCGAAACCTAAAAGTTCACCCATGGTGCCCAGGTCCACTGTCTCCGTTGCCGATAGGATTTCCACTCTGTGCGTGACCGAATTTTGAGAAAGGTACGTGCCTTTGGGTAACTGAGCTTGCAAAGTGGAAAGATTGTATTGGCCTGGCGTGACGACGATGTGTTCGCTTCCGACGCTAATTTTGTTGTTGTGCTGCGTAACGTTAGGTATGAGGTACATGCTGTAGAATGCACGCAGAGCTACGGATTTAGGATAGACGATGTCGTCGTGCAGCGTGAGTTTCAAGATCGAAGATTCGCTCGTGAGATGGAACACGCCCATCGTGTTTAAGATTCCACAATGCTTTCTGGAAATCTTCGATCGTAGGCTTATTTATTTTAGAGAGAAACGCGAGCATGGAGAGACAGAGATGACCACAGTTCACGTCTCCGAAATTTTGAATGCGTTCGTCGTTGTAGTATATAGAGGTTTTGTTTGTTTTCAGATAATGAACTAAATTTGTAGGTGGAACACCTCCGAAAGAATCGAAAACGAATGCTTTATCGTCATCATTTTTGTGGTAACATATCCAATGCGTGCCTGGATTTTCTTGACTGTCCAAGTTGACTACTCCACATTCTTTTTTTTAACGGTTGAAGGTAACGAGTCGGACATGAAAACTCCTCTGAAGTTTTTGATTTGTAATGGTTTGATCAGAGATTCAATGTCTCGGTTGGTGAGTGCTGCTGTTTCTTTTTTTTAAACTTTTTCATGACGCCCACGCCCTTCCCCCCTTTCTTCTCCATGGCCAGGTTGTGACGTTTCTGTTCTTCCAATTCCGCCTTGTTCTTCTTCGAGTCGATGACGGTTTTCGCGATGGCGGCGCTTCCGCCGGCCAAACTTCCAACGGCCCCCAATGCTGCCAGGATGGCCGGGATGCTGAATATGAAACCTCCGATCTTTTGCTGTTTCCGCGAACGCTGCAAGCGTCTCAATTGTGGTGTGCTGAGAAGCAATTTCATTCCGTGTCCTTTCGTCAAGCAAGAACGTTTCTTCTCGCGTTGTTTCTTGGTGAGTAACCCATCGAGGGCACCTAGATTTTTTAGATTCGAATATGGTATCTGGTACACGACACCCTTGGGCTTCATGTTGATGCTCTATATATATATTTTTTCACGGTATGTTATTTATATATATAAATGTTCTGAGATTTTTCTCGTGTAATTTTTTTTTCACGGTATGTTATTTATATATAAATGTTCTGAGATTTTTTTTGTTTCGTGTAATTTTTTTTTCAAGGTATGTTATTTTATATATACTCCGCGCAGTCGTTAAACAAATTCTATTACGTGCTTTGTTTTCTTACCAAGAAGTTCCTTTGTACCCTTGTACGCGATTCGAGTTTTGTTCTCGATTAAAATAGATAGCTTCTCGTCGGATAACATGTTAGCGTATCGATCTGGTAAAAATAGACTGTATTGTGCGTTGAGCAACAGACGCACCTTGGGACCATACTGGGTAGAAACGATTGAACCGGAAGTTATCGTGTAAGGTTTGTCGACTTCCAATTCCTGAATTTTTACATATTCGACTGACAAATTTCGCATTTGTTTTAATGCTTGGAGATCACTCATTTTTTTTCACTCATATCGAAGAGAAAAATTTCAGTGTGTGTGTTAGAGAAATTTAATTTTTTTCACAATGTGTGTTCTTTATATATACCGAAGATTATTTTTTTTTCACGATGTGTGTGTTATTTATATATCAAGTTTTGACACGTATATATATTATTTTTTTTTTAACAGAGGAAGAAAGTCCGTGCTTCGTGATGCGTGATGATTTCTTCCGTCTCTTGTTTAGGTTTGCGCCAATCATCCGTGTATCGTCTTCTCCCCTGCCTCGCCTCGTGCAATTCATCTAACCTATCGTTTAATTTTTCCCCTGCAGCCGAAAGAAGAGTGTCGAGATCACCGCACCTCATGCCACTGATCTCCCGAAGACGGTCCTTGACAGCCATTTCACAAGGGATGCGAAAATCCGGCGTTGATCTCGCTATGATTAAAAGTTTATTAACATCTCCGTTTAGTGCCTGTTTAAATATAATACACAGCAGTTCGTGTGGCAAATTAGTTATACAAGACATGATGTTTTTTTTTACTGTATGTTATTTATTTACACACCCCACCCAAATTTTTGTTTCGTGTTCATGGCGATGGTGGTGCCCAGTGCTGCAACTCTTTCTCCCAGCGAAGCGTCTCTGCTGACGAATCTTTCGAAAGCTGCGTGCTCTAACTTTCTGTCTGCTTCGTGACGTGCATCCAGATCCGTCTGCGTGGTGTTGTAAGCGATGTCGTAATCTTTGCATGCGGCGTCCAACGGATTCACACCCTTGTCTCCTCTCTCCAATCTTTTCTCGAGTTTGGTACCCGGTCCGCAGTACTGGTAGCCAGGTAAATGCATCTCGAAAGGTAACTTGTTGATGATGTCGTTCACGAGTCCCTTTCCTTCGGCCACGTTCCAGAATCTCGGAGGCAGCGTGTTGATAATTTTGATCAGGTAACCTATACCTTTGTCGTCGTTCACGATGAAGTTGGAAAGTTTCGTGCTGATCATGTCCACGATGCCAACCTTCTCGTTGTAGAAATTACGATTGCCTGCATTCTCCTCTCCTGCAATAACCAACAACCTGTCTATGAGCTTGCGCACGTCGTCCACCCACACAAACTCTTTGGGCAGGGTGTTGTAGAGTTTGACGCCGCTGCCTGTTTTGACCTGGTTCCATATCGGCTTGATGAGGTTCTTGTATTTTTCGCCGCTGCTGGATTTGACGCGATTCTGCGTAGCATCGTTGTTTTGGTACAAGGCATCCGTCATGATCAAAATTTCCTTGTAACTTTGGTAATCTTCGTCGGTGTAATCTTTCGGCTGCTTTTTGGCAACGAGTTCCCACAGTCCCACCGTACCCGGATACCTGGTCCAACTATCCTTCTCGCCTAAATTGACTTTAATGTCGTTGCCTTCGAAGCTCACCTTCGATTTTCCAATCTTCCAAACCACACCGCCGGCTTCGTTGCTCTCCATGCTCGGATACAATCCGAACACTTCATCCTTGTCGAATTTCCCCGTGCTCAGGTAGTCTCGTGCCAGAGGTCCCAACTCGATCTTATCCAAAGACGACGACGACGTGCTACCTATGGCTCGACGTCGTGCCGGTACGTCCTTCAGTTCGAACGGCGTCGAAGGAATGCTCGAAATGGGCGTGGGTACAGCGTAATTTTTAGCTGCCAGTGGTACGAGTTCGTTGATCAAATTTTTATTTTGTTCCGTGACACTTTTAATTTTTTTACCTAGACCGCTGATGGCGTCGATCACAGGTTGATCCTGACGTTTCTTCTCTTCGTAGGATCCGCGATTCTCGGATTTCCAACCTTTGAAGCGTTTCACGAGGTATTCCCGCAACTTGAGATTTTCGTCTTCTTGAAATTGACGTTTTGACATTTTGCTATATACGTTGAAACGTTTTTGAAACGTCGAATTCTCAGCCTATACGTTCGGTTCTCGTAGTTTTCTTGCCGTCACCGCTTGAGACTATCCACTTTTTCTAACACTCACTTTTTGTTGTAATGGTTATTTATATATGCTTGTCAGACGTTTGAAAAAAAAAGAACGTTTTTCAAATTTTATTTTTTTAGATTCTCACGACCTTTTGATTTTTTTTTGGGATTTTCTTCTTGTTGCAAATCTGAAATTTTCCTCTTGTTAGCCTTTGAGACGTCTAGATAAACGTTTATTTTATTCCTATATTTTCCATGGTTTGCTTTTCGAGTCATGTCGATGGTCACGAATCCGAAATCGTCACTGTTCCAACAGTGGGAGCAGAATTTAGAAAATAGATTGTAATTCATGTCGGCACCTACGTAATCATCGTGTGCGTGTTTTAAATTGGTGTGGTCTTGTCGAAACAAACATATGAAATTAGCGTTGTCGCGTAGCAGTTGTTTCGGAACCTTGGAAAAAGTTTGTGCCAGGTAGAAACAATCCAATCCTTTGTGACGTCCTCGAGTGAAAAAATTACGAATCTCGTTTTGATTTTCCAAGATCATGTCGTCGAACACCACAACGGAATTCTCGAGACAATCGTCCAGTGGAATGATTTCAGTTGCGAAAGTTGCAATGCCCAGTCCCTCGTACAGTTTCATAAGTTGCTGGTATTTCGCTTGTTCGAGACTTTTCGAAAATACGTAGAGGTGTCTGTTTTCCCAGTCTAACCAATTGGGTGAGAGGATAAAATTATCAATGAGCAGTGTCGTCTTTCCGCACCCCGAAGGTCCTACGATCAGACACCGTATGCTGTCGGGGAGCAATTCGTCGTTCCTTTTCTTCGTTTGATTTTCCGAATCAGGTAGACGTTTCACGACATTCCACGCACTCATAGAATCACTTCGTTCGAATCGATCCAACTCGTGTCCGGAAGTCCCAGCCATTTCACCAAAAGTTTGTCGCCTCTCTTACGCAAAACTTTTTCGATAAGGTACGTGTCGGGGTATTTAGTTTTAGAGAGTTCCTCCTCGTAGAAGCGCCCCAATAAAATTTCACCGCCACTGTCCTCTATTATATACGTGTGACGGTTCCCGGGTAGAACTCGAACCACGGTAAAAAGTTCCGTGCTCCAGTTTCGTGTGAAACCCCTGTCGAACGTTCGCTTCAATTTACTGATCCTCACCTGGTCTCCAATTTTGTATTTAGGTTTTTTTGTCGTGGGCGTGTACTTTGGACAGTAAACGCTAGAAATTAATCGTTGCTCGTCTGACTTGGTAACGTCAGCTGGCTTCATGCCTATCGTTCCGTGCACCGTGTGATTATAGTCGTTAACGAGTTCCGGAAGAATGGTGACCCACTTCTAGCTTCCCTGAAGCGTGAAGCGTGACCACATGCGCGATTTCAGAGTGCGATTGAATCTTTCCACGATGCTGGCCTTGACGTCACTGAAGGTCGAGTAATGTCGAACGTCGTGTTTCCGAATAAACTTTTGGAATACGGCATTGTAGAATTCCTTCCCCTTGTCCGTGTGCAGAAACCGAGGTCGTCTGCCGCCGCTTTCGCGAAAAATTGTCTTGAATGCTTCCGTGACGCACGTTCCCGTTTTCGCCTTCAAAGGTAGAGCCCATGCGAATTTCGAAAACGTGTCTATGACGGTGAGGAGGTACTTGTTGCCCTTGTTCAATTTATGTACGTTTTTTAACTTGCCGCTACTCATCTCGACGAGGTCGCTTTCCCAGAGGTCGTCGATGCCCTTGGTTACCACCGCCAAACGTTCGTAGTTGCGGCGTGCAGGTTTATGCAATTCTTCGACGATGGCTTGCCTAGACATTTTTTTTTTTTTTTTTAGAGATTACGTTTGAAGAGAAGCACCAGCGTGATGGGATTCAAAGAGGGTGGTACCTCGCTCGTGTTTTGAACGATCAGCTTATCGCCGGCACTCACGTCGAAAACAGTAAGATCTTCGTCTTCGTGTATTTCATATATGTTGCGCGTTTCGTTCCAACGTGCCAGAGGAATGTTTCCTGCTTTCTGGACACCACGATTCGATATCAAGGTCATGGTGGGAACGCTAGCTTTTCTGCTGTGAGACCAGTACGAAAATTCGTATACCTGAATCGTGCCATCGAGGAGAAACTTGTAGTACGGATGATAAGGATGTAACATGTACAGTTTGTTACCTTCGACGAACGTGGAGATTCTCTGTTGATTGGGTACGCTGTTGATTTCGATGGCTTGCAGAGAATGCAGTTTAGCGAATTTAGTATCGACGCTAACGAGGTTGCTGTGAAGCTGTCCCAGTGTATTTTGTATGGGCAGCAAATGCTCGACTATGGTATCCGTTACGGTAGAAAACGACGGTTTGATTTTCACTTCCACGTTCAACTGCTTGTAGTTTTCGTTGAGTTCTTGCAACTGGGCACCGAAAGAGGCCAGAGTCGATTCCTGCGTGGATTCCAGCACTCCAACTTGATCTCTGATGTTGACCACAATACTCTGAAGGTTCTCGACTTGATTCAATTTCGAGCTCTTCTCGGTAAGATCGTTCACGATGCTTCGCATCTCGGTAAACTGCGTGTGAAGGTCGGCGACGCTCTGCGAAGTGGGCAGCGTCGACACCAGCGAACTAATTTCCTCTCGAATCTGTTCCACGTTCGCCGTTTCCGTTTCCAGTCGTTTCAGCATACGTGATATGTTCCTTTTCAAAGCGTGTAATTCTTTGGAGGTGGGGAGATTGGCCACCCTTCTCTCGAGATCGCTCAACGAACTTTTGATGTCGCTCGAATCGGATAGTGCCGTCACCGCCGTTTTCAATTTTTCCAAATCTTCGCTCGAAGGCACGCTCGTCCGTAACGATTCCAAGTCACCCTGTATGTTGTCCAGCACGTGATGAAAATGAGCAAGATTGGATTCGACGTTCAAATTTTCTAAATATTCCATCTTCTGCTGAACCGTGCTCAACGTGTCCTGAATGCTCGTCAACGCGCTCGCTTCAGCGTGAATATTTTTAATTTCTTCGTTGATCAACTCCAGAGACGCCTGAAGCGTGGCGATGGTGGTTTGAATGTGTTCGAAATCTTGATAAGCCTCCAATTGAATTTTTATGTTCGCGACGCTTTTACCGATGACCTGCAGTTCGTCCGACGATGGTAGGTTCGTCATGGTATCTTCCAAAGTCTGTAACTTGGATTTAATTTCTTCCAACGTGCCGGTGAATTCTTCTTGTAATTTGGAAACGACGACATGCAAGCGTTCCACGTCGATATCGTTCACGACGGTTTGAAGTTCAGAGAAATTCTTTTCGATTGCGGAAGTTCGTTCTTCGATTTCGAGTTTCAATTTTTCCAAATCTTCATTTTTCGATTGAAATTGCTGTAATTTGGCCAAATCATTTTGAAGCGAATCCACGCTCAACTGTATATTTTGAACGTTGTCGTAAGAAGGTACGTCGACATAATTTTTTATGAGCGTTTTCAGTTCGGAATCGATTTTCAGAATGGGATCGAGACATTGCGTTTGGAGCGTAGCGATCTCCGACTCTAAACTTTTGTTTAAGGTCTCCTGCAAAGCGATCAAATCGCTCCTCAACTTTTTAATTCGGACGTCCAGCATGAGAATCTCTTCTGCGTGGTCTACACGCTTGGTGTGGCCGAAAATGTCGTTAGGCATTTTTTGGTTAACGGTTATTTATAATAGGATAGACGATTCGTAATTCTACGAAGAGAGGAATGAGTTTATCGTAATCTCCTAGGAGTTGAACGTATAGACAATCTCCTGCTGAAACATCGTACGCTATGTTAGAAAGCATCTTGTCGTGCTTGATTCGAAAAATGTTCTTGCCGGTAGATATTTTGATTTCGCCTACGTTTTCCGGATTCACGGTGATCCGAAGTTTCCCGTCGATCGGAATTTCGTAAAAATGTAAATTGTTATTGAAGACGTAAAAGGTTTTACCCACATCATCGTCCGATTTTGTCCAAATACTGTTAAGGTGAACGATCAACAGGGCGTTGAGTTTGGATAACATGGAAGGTAGAAATTCATGATCTGTCGTGCGGTGTACGGTCTCCATTGTTTGCTTTCGGAAACCAAAAAGATTCATTGTCCTTGCTAGTTACTTATTGTGTATGTGAGACAGTTAAAGTTTTTTTTTTCATTTGCATTGCCTACAATTTTTACTAATTTCTAAACGATAGTGTCCCCAAGGCAACGTGTGGATTCCACAAGACATAATACATCTTTTATCGTCATGCGGATCTAATGCTACTTTCCTAACTTTGTTTGTTGTAATCACTTGGTCTACACTTTGGATTCTTTGTTCTATACTTAGTATCGTTGATTGTGAGTAAAGGCAATCGATGTAATCGTGGAAGGTGAGTTTGTTCTCCACCGTATTCTTGCCCACACCTTTTGCTTTCTTCGTGACGCTACTCTCTGTTCTCATGGCATACATCTTCGAACGCAAACCCGCGAACTCGACAATAATATCACCGTTACATTCATCTTTCAGTTTACCTAGGACTTTTTTGTTGAGGGAAGGAATTCCAAATCTGTTGGGTTGAGGATATGCAGAAGTATCGAAATACTCAAGCATGGAAGGATTTTTTATGTCTTCGTATAGGTTAGGTGTTTGTATGCTGTAAATGAAGCTGTCGGTGTCCGTGTACAAAAGTTATATCTTATCATTGTAGAAGGGTTTCATCACGTCGTAATGAAATTCGAACATGTAAAGTTTCGACAAGCCGAGAACCGTTGCGCCAACGTAAATTGGTTTTCTGAATTTCATCAATTTTATATCAAGATTGAAAAGTGCCAAATTCTCGTTGTAAATTTTTCTCGACTTGAATCTAGGATCGGCTATCCACTTCATGCATTTATTTTTATCCGAAACCAATTTCACGTCTACGTGATTCCGCACGTTTTCCATCGTCTTGCCATACACCGCGTTATTCATCAATTTAAAAAAATCTTTGTCTAAATCGGAAGTGGCAACCGTCCTATGTTGCGTGTTTGTTTCAATGTACGGTTTGAGCCACTCGGAATGTTTAAACCTGAGGACTCTTCTAATATTCGCTACCTTAGCACCCTTCCCGATCAAGAATCGGAGATTCGAGTAATGAACAACGTATCTCTTTTTCCCCTCTAGAGTCAATAAAAGCTTGCATTGATTAGAATGAGGCGAAGATTTGAACTCGGATGCCGGTGGTAAATCGCTGAACAGATCGTGTAAGTGGTCGGGGAATTCGATATCCACCTCTGCGAAGAAGCCATACTCACTATCGTCGAAATTTTCTACGTCTATTGATGCCCATTCGAATCCCCCGTAAGGAAGTTTCTGTACCATGGCATGTCCGTAGATATTGTTAACGTCGGCGTAGAAGATGTAATTCGATGCTTGATTTGAATCATAATCTTCTTTCATGTGCACGTTGTTGGCTTTTGCATGTCTCTGCACACATTGTACCATCCCGCCCCGAACCCCCCTCTCGATGAAAAGTAACATGTCCACGTCCGATATCAGTTCCAGCTTGACCTTTGTCTGGAATAACATTGCCGACCACGCTAATCCCGGTAGGCTGTAGAAATACGCTGGATCTAATTTACAATATTCGTTGCCGTTTTCCTGAACGCTTGAAAAACATCCGCGAGTATCGTCACGTCTAATTTTAAGTAGGTATCGTGGTAGTCTCCGAGTGTCCTACATTCTAATTTCTTCCACATGAGTTGCGCGTGTTGGTATTCTTCGTCCGTGATTCCCTTCTCTCTGAGTCTGCTGTAAAATTCTCTTGGAGGTGGGAGAGCGTCGTCGTTAAATTTAGAATTATCACTAACGTATTCGTAAGGATAAATCCCTTTACGTCTAACGAGTTCTATGTCTACGTTGGGAAAACTAGCTTTTGTAATTTTGAATTGTTCGGCCGAAAGTTTGCCGGCAAGAGCGTCCAGGCTGGCAGAGAGAAATCTGTACGAATCCAGAAACCTCATCTCGATTGTATTTTTAGTCTCGGGAATCATAACTTTCTTACTTATAGAGATGTATCGTTCTTCGTTTTGAGCAAGAATATCTATTTTTTGAGCGTCGTATCCAAGTTTCCTGATTAAGGGATGAAAGTCGTAATTAGAACCATTGTGAAAGAATATGGGGACGAATTTCGGTTTTTGGATTTTGAGGTTGCATGCATTACAGATTCCGCTTATGAAGCGACCGTCCGTATGCGAATGGTGAAACACTTTACGATTGTAGTCCGTGAAGTGGTTATCGCACACAGGACACTTGACAGTGTCGTAGTAATTTTGAAGTTCGATAGCAGATAACGGAAGCATCGGTTTCGATGTTCGAAGCATGCATCCAATTTTCCCAACCTCCTCGACCATCTTTTCGAAGAAGCGTTCGATTGCATCGGGTCCTCGGTATACGTACGGTTCATCTATTTTATCCTGTCGCACGACAACGTAACCGAAACTGTTTGGTTCGTGAAGCTGGTAAGGTGTGGTGGAAGAAACTTCGGGATCCGGATCGCAGTACGAGAGTGGTTTGAGGAACGCCTCGAAATCAGCAACGATGATGGCCGGATGTTCCAACAACGCCTTGTGCATTTTGAATTCTTCCACTTCGTTCTTTTCGGGCATCAACATTCGAACCGGTCTGTTGTTGCCGCAATATATTTTATGTTGAACAAGTTTATCGGTAGCAATCTGACGTCCGGTGTATTTTCGATAATCGAATTGTTGTCGATCGTTGAACGTGGTTAGACATCTCGGGCAAACTTCGATGTTGTTTGCATACTTGGTTGATTGACTTCTGACCAAACGTGATAGTGAACGAATGAGACAGTAATGGTGAACACTGTCGTTTGAAATTAGAAGAAGATTAATCACACGAGCGTCGTCATCGTCGATATCGCTTATCCTGACGGGATGCACGACATGTTTATCCGACGTGTAGGAATACACGTTGATGATAGTAGTTGTATTTGTGGTATTATAAACCCAAGAAAGTATGAACCCCCCTCAAGCAGAATTGGCTACACTTAAAACAGGCTCAACATGCCCATATGAGCTTTTTGCTCAAGTGTGGAACCCTGTCTAATCCAAGATTTTTGTAAAAATGCCCTCATGGATTCCATGAGAAAGTATGATCCCCCTCAGATTGATGTGCCTATACTTACAAAAGGCACTTCTGTGAGATTGTTGTCCATAAATTTGTTAAAAATATGCCCCTCTTGATATTTTATGATATCTTAAGTATAGTAACTGCTATAGTGCCCTAGCATGTATAGATTTCAAAATTTTGTTAATATTGCATTTTTCAGAAAATTCTATTTATAAAAATCAGAGATTTACAGCTTAAATATTGCATATATCAGGAAAATTATAGAGACAAAACATGTAGAGAATCTTGCCTAGAATATGCCTACAAAATTTCAAGTCTCCAGTACTGATAGTTTTTGAAAAATCTCAAATTAAAAAAAATATCGATTTTTTAACAAAACTTCTAAACAGCTTCTAGATTTCAAATATGCAACCCCCATGCTTCTATCTTGAAAAATAGGCAAGTTATTCAAGATCTAGAGAACAACAAGATATTTTGAAAAATTTATAGAGATCAAAAAGTTGCATCTTAAAATGCCCATGAGAAATCACCAAGCCCCATGTCTCTAAGACTCATGGTTCCAGAGATATTAACAACTTTGTTAATATTGCCTTTTTCAAAAAATTCTATTTATAGAACAGACATAAATCAGAGGTTTACAGCTTAAATATTGCAGATATCAGAAAAATTATAGAGACATAAAATGTAGAGAATCTTGAATAGAATATGTGTACAAAATTTCAAGTCTCTAGTACTGATAGGTTTTGAAAAATCTCAAATTCAAAAAAATTATCGATTTTTTCAAAAAACTTCTAAACAGCTTCTAGATTTCAAATATGCAACCCCCATGCACTTATCTTGAAAAATGGGCAAGTTATTCAAGATCTAGAGAACAATAACAGATTTTGAAAAATTTATAGAGATCAAAAAGTTGCATCTTGCCGTGCTGAGTCCAAAGCAACAAACCCCATGTCTCTAGGATTCATGGTTCCAGAGATATAAGAGAAACAAAATTATCGATTTTTTCCAAAATTTCAGTATGTTGTTCAGAGGGCCGAACAGATGTTGTATATGAGCCACAAGTCTGAAAACCCAGCTTTGTCCCCGAGCTTATATTAATACAAGAGTTCCTAATGCCCCAGTACCGGGGAGAATCAATATATTGATTCTCAACTGGCCCTGTTCTGTGTGGGGCAGTTCTATTGCCTTCCGGCAAGTCTTATTAGCAGCTCCTGCAGTTTTATTAGCAGTTTTATTGCCTGTAAATCCTCGGATCAATACTTGGGGCAGTAGTTCCTCAGAGTCCCGCAGTGGAGCTGCGGCACGGCCAGTTCCTCGGCTCGGATCAATACTCGGGGCAGTTCCTCAAATTCCTGCGCCGTGGAATTAATATTCCCCGCCCGGGCAATTCTATTCTCGCGCCGCGGAATTGTGGGATCAATATTCGGGGCAGTTTCTCAGATTCCCGCCCCGCAGAGCTGTGGGATTAATATTCCCCGCCCGGGTAGTTTTATTCCCGCCAAAGTGGTTCCTAAATACAATATCTCAAGAACTAATTGACATAGAGCTATGCAGTTTTTTTGTCTGCACTGAACCCATCTGATCCAGCATAAAGTTTTGATTTAAAACCCAGGAAATTTTATATAAATACCAAAGCCAAAAAATATTAACACACACACACACACACACACACACACACACACACACACACACACACACACACACACACACACACACACACACACACACACACACACACACACACAAAGCACAGTGCTGAACCCAACTGATCCAGCATAGAATTTTGATTTGTATCCCAGGAAATTGTATATAATAAACAACAAGAAAAATGCCGAATCAAAAATATTGCAATCAGTGCAATAAAAATATATCCAGCCCCAATTGGGCCAAGCACCAAAAGATTTGTGACCCAGACAAATACAGAACTCCCACAAAAATTTGCCCCAAATGCCATAGAAAATATAACATGCAATACTTCACATATACACATAAAAATACTTGTTCTGCACAGTCATCAACATTGCCCCCACAAGCATCTACATCTGGTCTGAAAAGGAAGCATGAAGCACCTGTTAATGCTGGACCTGCAAAGCAGCTATGCTATGCACCTATCCATAGCAGTTTTAATGCCCAACTTAGGGATTATCGGTTTGTATCAGAGCCAAGATGTGGTATTCAGAATTTTTTGAGCAGTAAAAAACCTGATCTGCAGGCAGTTCTAAATGCACAAAATGGCTCTTATAAGCTGTCCCTCAAATTGTATACTCAATATAAGAAACCAAATGGCACAAAATTTACACAGCCCCACATAACAGCAACTGTACCGGTATATGCAAATACAAATTTAGACAGAATAATAAGCAGTTTGATGGATCAATTAAATATTAAACACTCTGAATTTGCAGCAAAAGAGTCTGGATGGAGCCTATGCGGATCTCCACACAAGTTATATGTTAATATTTCTGAATTCACTCCATTACAAGGATCTACATATCTGCCATTATCTGATAATATTAAAAACAGAAGAGCCGTGGTTAATATAGAAAATACCGACCAGAAATGCTTTTTGTGGTGTATATTAGCTGCTTTGTTTCTAGTTTCAAGGCATCCTGAGAGAATAAGTTGTTATAAACAACATGAACACTTTTTTGATGATGCAATGAAGGGTTTAGAATATCCAATGTCTGTTCAGAATATTGATAAATTTGAAAAAAAAGGCCAGGCATATTAATGGCAAACAATTATCTATTAATGTATTTATTTGTTCCACTGGCCGTGGCAATTGCCCGATAGAACCTCTCAGAATCAGTACAATTGATGATGAATCTGCTATTCCAATTGATTTGCTCTTAATTGAAGAGGATGGCACATATCATTACACTCTGATACATAATCTTCAAGCTTTAGTGAGAACACAACTTGACAAATCCAATACAATATTCAAGTTGTGCAGAAGATGTTTAACTGTATTTGATGGTAGAAAAACAGTGAAGGGGGTTCGGGAAGAGAATGCAGAAATTGCCAAAAACAAGTTAATTGAGCATCTGAAATATTGTGGCAATCATAAACCTGTTCATATGGTGATGCCCAATCCAAGTGAAAATTGCAAATTCAAAAAGTTTGAAGCCTTGTTGGAACACCCAGCATATATTGTCTGTGATTTTGAATCAATCCTCAAACATCTTGCATTCTGCAATCCAGATCCTGAAGAATCTTCAATTACACCATACCAGCTACATGAACCTTCCAGCTTTTGTTATGTGATTGTACAGGATGGTGTTGTTACTAAAGAATATTCATACATGGGGCCAGATGCCATCAAAATATTTGCACATAGAATAGAAAATGAGTGCCGTGACATAGCATCTAACATCTTATTAAAATCAAAACCCATGTTGCCTTTAACAGAGAAACAGATTGAAGATTTCAACAATGCAGAAAAATGCCCGGTATGTGATTCTGAATTTTCAGATACAAATATCAAGGTGAAACACCATTCTCATACAGATGGTAAATTCAAAATGGCCCTGTGTAATAGCTGTAATATTAAGATCAAGAGACCAAAATTTATCCCCATATTTTGCCATGGAGCATCCAATTATGATTTCCATCATCTAATCAGGTACGAGGGGTTTGAGAAGCAGAATTTAAATATTTTAGCTGAAAATGATGAAAAATATATATCTATTAGCAAAACAATTAAAGTTAATGGTGTTCCTATTCACATAAGATTTCTTGATTCTTACAGATTCTTATCTGCTAGCCTGGATACACTGGCCACTCAATTATCTGATGATCAATTCAAAATCACACGTGCATTGTTTCCAAATCAGGACCTGAAATTAATTAGGCGGAAGGGTGTATATCCATATGATTATGTTACAGATTTTTCTAAATTTGATGAATGTTCTTTGCCTCCACAACATGAGTTTTACAGCAAAATCAGAGGTTCTGGAATCACAGATGAAGATTATAACCATGCCCAATTGGTGTGGAACAATTTAAAATGCCGGACATTTGGTGATTATCACATGGCATATTTGAAACTTGATGTGACCCTCTCAGCAGATATAATGCAGACATTCAGAAAATCTTCCATGCAAAATTATGGACTGGACCCAGTGTATTTTTACAGTGCCCCGGGCCTAGCATGGTCTGCAATGTTTTTAAACACCAAAAAGCAATTGGATCTGATCCAGGATCAAGATATGTATCTGTTTATGGAGGAAAATATAAAAGGAGGTATGGTGCAATGTTCTCAGAGATATGCCAGAGCAAATAACAAATATATGCCTGATTATGATCCAGCACTGCCATCAAATTATATATTGTATGTGGATGCAAACAGCCTGTATGGTCACGCTATGATGGATAAACTGCCATATGCAGGGCTTGAATGGGTTGAAGATTTTAATATTGAGGATCTTCAGGACTTTGATGACAGTAATTATGGCTTATTCTTAGAGGTTGATCTGATAATTCCAGATCATTTACATAACAAATTTTCTGATCTGCCCCCAATTCCTGAGGTTCAGTGCTCACCTGGCTCTAAACAGAGGAAATTGATGATGACACTGGAGGCAAAACAGGGCTATGTTATATATTACAAGAACCTCCAGTTCCTGATGAAACATGGTGTTCAAGTGACCAAACTTGGCAAAGTTTTGAGGTTCAGGCACTCAAGATGGTTGAAATCATACATTGATACAAACACAGAGCTTCGAACATCTGCAAAGAGCCAATTTGATAAATCTTTGTTTAAATTGATGGTGAATTCAGTATATGGCAAAACAATTGAAAATGTCAGAAAACATACCGATGTTAAAATAATTACTGACCCCAGCCTGAGCAAAAAATTGGTTGCAAAGCCTAATTTTAATTATAGAAGAATTTATGATGAAAATATGGCACTTTTCAACATGAAAAAAACAAAGATTAAGTTTGATAAACCTATTTATGTAGGGGCTGCGATATTGGAATTGGCCAAATCACATATGTTAACATTGTATTATGATGTGATGAAACCTTTTTATGGTGATAATATAAAATTGATGTACATGGATACGGATAGTTTTATTCTTGATATTAAAACAGAAGATGTTTATCAAGATATGACCCAGCCTGAATTGTTTAAATATTTTGATACCAGTGAATTGCCAGGCCATTTGAATATTCAACCCCACAACAAAAAGGTGCCCGGCAAGTTAAAAGATGAGACACTTGGTGATGTTATTGTGGAATTTGCTGGGTTAAGTGCCAAGATGTACAGTTTTAAAACATGTAGTGGTGTTGCTGCTAAAAAGGCCAAGGGTATTGGCAAAGTAGCTGTGGAAAAAGAGCTTAAATTTGAAGATTATAAAAATTGCATCAAATCCCAGAATTTAATCAGAACATCAGAATCCAGAATTCAGAGTGTGGATCACTTATTGACTTCAAATGTTGTAAGAAAAGTGGCTCTGGACCCACATGATGATAAGAGATGCATTTTATCATGTGGCATACATACTTTACCATGGGGGCATTGTGATTTGAAAAATGGCAATCAATGCACAAGCACAGAGCATGATTTGAAATAAATAAACATGCCTATTAACTTATTTGGGTTCAAAAAACGGGCTGTTATGGAGCTGCCAACACCACAAGCCTCTCCTGATATAATATCTAAACTGAGTGGCTTGTTAATTATTCATCTGAACAGCATATTTACACATTTTGATGATGAAACAGGCAAAATATTGTACATATTTAACAATAATTTAAATCATTACCAATTACCTGTAGGTGGGCAATTACAATTTATTACAACTCCTGAGGGTGATGTTAAAATTTCAGTAGGGAGAAATATTTACAGAATTAAGCACTCAAACATGATTTCTGGCACTGTATATACTGTTTCTGCTGGTGACTGCTTATATATTGAAGTCCCTGGATCTTATGATAAGCTTATACCCTTTTTTATAGAATTAAGAATCAGATATTCAATAATAAATAACTACTAAACAAAATGCCTAATGATATTTTTGGCCATACAAGACATGAAGATCACAGTGATGAGATTCTGATGCTTGATGTCAGAGTCAAGAAATTAAGAAGTGATTTACAAGCTTTACAAACTACACTCAATGCCAGTCTTCAATTAGAAATTACAAATTTACAATCACAATGCATGGACCCTCTTCTTAAAATTGATTCTGAACTCAAATTGCTGCTTCAGAAATATACTGACCTGGCCACATTGGATAATTTTCAAAGTTTAGAAGAGGCTGTAGCAGCTCTTCAAGCCAAATTTAAGACCCAGGCTAACAACTCTGAGCAATTGAAACAACAATTGGAAGAGCAGATAAATAATGTCCAGGCACAGCTCCAAACAATTGTCAAAAGCATAAAATCACAAGAAGATTTTGATCTAGTGATTTCCACTCTAAAAGAACAGATTCAGTCACTCCAAATACCTAATCTGGACCCTCTGAACAATGCCATAGCCGAGGTTAAAGAAAAAATTGAGACACTTGAAAATTTTATGAACAATTTGCCATCTTCTGATGCTTTGAATGCAATAACTCGGAGTGTTGCAAATATTAAGCTGCAACTTGAAACATATGAAGATTTTGGAAAAATTCAAAGTTCCATAACCCATCTCGAAGGTACAATAGCAGCAGTGCAAAGTGATTTGGCAAATGTATTAGAATCCAGATTGCCTGGGATTGTAGATACCCTTGTCAGTGTCCAGCAACAAATCACAAAGCTTGAAAACCTCAACACTGAATCTGAACTATCTCATTTTCATCACTTGATAGATGATATCCAAACAAAACTTGAAATTTTACAACAATCCACACCCTCTCAGGCAGATATAGCTCTGCTCCAAGATGCTATGCAAAATGTGGCTCATGCTTCTGAATTAAATGATGTAAAATTGGCACTTGAATTTTTACAAAATACTGTATCAAATCTGCCCACATCACAGGAACTTAAAAATATTAAGAGAGCAGTGAATAGGATATTGAAATCAGAAGATATCAAGAATATCCAAGCAGAGATCAAACATCTCACTCAGACAGTGGCCACTCTACCAACCAATCAACATATTAATGAATTGCATGCCCTGTTTGAGGATATCAGAAGGCAGGTCCATGATCTTACAGCTCAAAATTCAAAATTGGCAGTTGTTGAAAATTTGCAACAAATTGTAGCTAATATCAAGCAACAGCTAGGAACCATGGAATCCAATCAAGCAAATGCCCTGTCTGTTTTTGCCACCCAGCTACAAGAAATTGTGCAACAATACAAGAGACTTGCTGTGGACATAAAAATAAAGCCAGGCCATGATGATGTTGTTAGGACCATCAATGAGCACCTTGAATCTGTAACAAGCAGATTGCTTACAGCAGAAAAGGAAATAACAGGCATAATCGAGAATCCAAAACATACAGTAATTCTTGAATTGTACAGCATCCCCAACAAAGAATATGATTCTCCATTTACACCAGGTGGCAAAATATATATGCTGTCCCCTGCACAATTTTATTACCAATTTTTTGTTGGGGGCACATTGAGACCAATCAAGATCAAATATTGGCTACAGCCACAGGCACACCACTACCCTACCTTATCAATAACAAATGCTGATAACAAAGTGAAAATCACCAGTGTAGAGTTACAGGATTTTACAGACCCCAATACATTAGAAACAGCATATGTTGAAGATGATGGCTCTTTGGAATTTAAAATACATATTGGAGACAAATTATATTTAGAAAATCCTGCAGTCTCAGCTGCTGAACACCCCATAGCTGCAATATTCCTGTTTACATATTATGTCTAGAAAAATTATTGTTGATAAATTACACAGACAGGCCCGACATAATTTTAAGAGACTCCCAGTAGTCACAAAGGGCATAGATGATTTATGGCAGAGCGATTTGATTGAAATGGCAAGTGGGCAGTTGAAAAACTTAGACAAAATCAACAAGGGCTACAAGTATCTACTCACTGTAATAGACACATTTTCAAAATTTGCCTGGGCTGTGCCACTCAAATCCAAGACTGGAAAATGTGTTACAGAAGCTTTTAGGACAATCATTAATCAGAGTGGAAGATCCCCGCGCTATTTGCAAACAGATAATGGCAAAGAATTTTATAATTCAGTGTTTCAACAATTTATTAAAAGCCAGGCAATACAACATTATTCGAGTTACAGTGATCTCAAGGCCTCAATTGTAGAGAGATTCAACAGAACCTTAAAAAATCTTATGTATAAACAATTTACACTGCAGGGTAATTATAAATGGATTAATATTCTTCCAGAACTTCTACATAAATATAACAATTCTGTCCATTCCACAATCAACATGAAACCCTCCGAAGTAACTTCATCTGATGAGCAAAAATTGATCAGCACTGTTTATTATCCTAGATACCAGCCAACAACAAAAAAACCCAAATACAAGGTGGGGGATCAAGTAAGAATCAGCAAATATAAGCACTTATTCAAGAGAGGCTTTACAAGAAACTGGAGCACTGAATTATTTACAGTGGTTCAAGTTAAACCCGGGACCCTTAACACTTATATAATAAAGGATCACCGAGGGGAAATTCTCAAAGGCAGGTTCTATGAACAAGAGCTCAGCAAAACTAAACAGCCTGACACATATCTCATAGAAAAAATTATCCGCAGAAAAGGCAACAAGTTACTTGTCAAATGGCTAGGACTCCCAGAACACAGCTGGATCGATGCAAACAAAATAATAATATGAGCACCTGGGATGTTATAAAAAGGCTGCCAGAACCTGAACAGCAGAATAAGAGAAATGGAAAATTGCTACCTGATAATATTAGGTGTCTTATTGTTGGGCCATCAGCTTGTGGTAAAACTACACTAATGGTTGATAATTTTTTATTGGCACCCAACTGGTTAGACTGGAAAAACAGGCACTTGTATATTTTTTCTAAGAGCTTGGAACAATTGAAATATCAGCAGCTGATGAAGCTTTATGATGGATTGGATATTGCCACTTTTGAACCAGATGTTAAGCCACTCCATGAATGTCTCGATAATTCTGTTGTTGTGTTTGATGACATTATATTGGATAATCAAAACAAGGTTAGAAATTTTTTTACACAGGGCCGGCACAAAAACATTGATTGCTTCTACCTGGCACAGACTTTTTCAAAAATACCCAAGCAGCTGATCCGGGACAACAGCAATTTTATATATGTGTTTCATCAAGACCATACCAACCTCAAACACATACATGATGAATATGTAGGTGGGGACCTGAGCTACAATGATTTTTCTAAGATTTGCAGCAGGTGCTGGAACCAGGACAGTTATGGGTTTGTCACAATTGATATGACAAGAACACCCAATAGTGGCAAATACAGAAATAAAATCAACAATTTTTTAGACATTGAAACATATATAAATAAACATGAAAAGGCCAATCATTGATGATCTTAAGTTAAGAGATTATCTTGTAAAAAGATTTAAGGGATGGAAATCAGAGAACCGAGGAATTTATGAAAAACACAAACAAACAGAACAGCCTGTAATTGATGCTATTAATAATTTAGGTAAAAATATCAAAACTGTTACAGAGCAAAATCAAAATTTGCTCACAGAGCTTGTACCTGTAGCTGCAAGGAACATATTAGATTATCCATTCACCCCACTTTCAAGTATTCATACACCTAGTCCTATTGCTCCTAGAAGAATTGAGGCTAGTCAGGATCCTATTGAAATGGGTCTTCTTGCTCAAAAATATTTAACCACACCTAAAGACAATAAAGATGAGGTGTTTGGCTTATATGCTGACACAGAGCTTGATGGTAGCATCATACATAGAATTGGCAATTTCAGAGTAACATTTATGGGAGATGATATAATTGTATATTCAGAATCTCGACTTGGAGAAAAAGGTGCTTTTGTTAAGTATTCCGGAACACCTGGATTGTGGGAATTGATGACTAGGAAAAGGCCTGGCAGCTATACAGATCAAGATTATGAGGATTACAAAGAAATATTAATAAAATCAGATGCTCTATACCAGAACAATGATCCCACACAAAAAAGGGTTAAGTCTAGCAGTGGGGCAAAATACAACAATTTAATCAAGCCCATATGGTCACAGATCAAGACTGGCAGTGGAATCAAACAATACAACACCCTGCCTAAAGAATTTGTGTGGGTTGATGATGTCAGGAAACTTGTAGATAGGTTATTGGTGATAGCTGGGGAGGAAAATGCTGGGAACCACAATTTTTACAATGAAAAGGTTGGAATTATGGACATGATAAGCACCAAATTGTCTAATTTTATAGTGAATGATCCTAAGGGGATTGGATATCTTATAAAAATTATTAATACTCTACCCCCCAAATTTTGGAATATTTCTGAGGGTCGGGGCCTTGTTAATGACATTATAAACAAGTTGCCATTTGAACTACATATTCCAGGCTATCAGTATTGTGGTCCAGGCACAAAATTGGATCATAGATTAAACAGAGGGGATCCTGGTGTTAATCTCTTAGATGCTGCTTGTAGAGACCATGATATTGCATACAACACACATTCTGATCTTGAAAAGAGACATGTTGCAGATAAGAAATTAGAAGAGGCTGCATTTGGCAGATTTGTAAGCAAAGATGCTTCTTTAAGTGAAAAAATAGCAGCATTGGGAACCACCATAGCTATGAGCACCAAACAAAAATTGGGGTGGGGGTTGTGAATATGTATATAATAAACCTACAATGAGGGCCAAGGGTGTTATGTATCAAATACCTTATGCAGGTCTCAAATCTCTTAAAACTATTGACAGCCTTTTGACCAAAAAGCAGCGCAAGAAAAAAAATTCTTGTATTGCAAAGGGCCATGGTATGAAATTGTTGCTTAGTACCCCCCAATTAAAAAAATTACAGCAATCAAGAAAAAAATCACATGTGGGGGGATTTATATTTACCATCCCTGCCATCTTAGCTGCTCTCGGGGCTGTGGGGAGCTTGGCTGGGGGATCAGCTGCCATAGCAAAAACAGTAATAGATGCCAAGAAAAATAGGGCAGAATTAGATGAGCAGAAGCGCCATAACCTGGCCATTGAGAAACAAGGTAAAGGTGTTAAGAGAGCCATGAATAAGTTTAAAAAAAACAAGAGCCGCTTACAAACCAAGATATTGAAGCTTTAATCAAGCCACTGGGCATCAAACATTTTAGAGGTGTGTACATGTCTGATTCTTTGCCAGAACAACCACTCAACAAAGAGTGTGGCATTGTTAATTTGGATGAGTACAAAAATCAGGGCACTCACTGGATCTGCTATCTTAAATATTTAAAAAATGAGGCATTTGTGTTTGATTCATTTGGAGGTGTTCCTCCTGAAAATTTAATAAAATATCTAAATTCAGCTAATCTTTATTACAATAATGCCCGTGTTCAAAACTTCAAAGATGTTAATTGTGGACATTTGTGTTTATCTGTTCTTAGATATATGTCTCAAATAAATAAACCATCAATTGAAGATTTTCAAAAAGCCTTGTGGTATCTGAAACATCATGGGGGTATTCCATCTCACCAGCCAAAATTCAATATTGAAACTCAAATTGCATGATGACATTGTATATCCCAAAACAATAGCTCTCAGGGCATTTTATGGCATGTACCTGATCCCTAATATTACACACCACAACAACAAAATTGCAGTAGGGGATGAAAAAATTGTCATCACTCCAGGGCAATATAATCTATCCACTCTAAATGCTCAATTACCCAGAGGTGTAGTATTAAGTCAAAATTCTGTCACTCACAGAGTAGAGATTGTATCTGCTACAGAAACAGTGGATCTGGGTACCATAGGAGAGCTGTTGGGATTTGAGAACAACACAAAACTTGAAGCAGGCATCAAACACACTGCTATGAATATACCTAAATTCTTAGCCATAGAAACTCTGAATATTCACTGTAATGTAGCAGAGGGTATGATCACCAAATCAAATGGCATAGGCACTCACAAACAAACAGGGATCATTGCAACATTCAAACCTAATTCTGAATTTATGGAGCCCATCATCTACAATCCATCCCCAACATTATATTTTCCTGTGTGTCATAATAGAATAGATTATATTGAATTGATGGTCACTAATGAAAAAGAAGAATTAGTTGATTTTGCTGGAGCCACAACAACTGCAATCATAGAGATTAATATTTAAATAAAAATACATACAAGAAGAAAATGGAAAATATTGAGAGTTATGAGCTACAATCATTCCCTCCAAACAGGAGGACATTTGCAAATTTAAATCAACCCAACACAGAGATTGAGGTTGATCTTGATGTAGGGGATGGATTTATACACCCTCACAGAGCAGATCTATATATCAAATTTGATGTTGTAAAGCTCGATGGAACAGATTATCCGGCAAATTCTAATATAAGATTGGTAGACAATTTTGTGCCGCATCTATTCTCTGAAATTGAGATCAGAAAGCATGGTGTTGTTATAAACAGAGTGGATTATCCCGGCATTACCTCCACAGCTTTGGCCACATTAAAATTATCCAAAACCGAGGCTTCTTACTACAAAATAGGTGGATTTGAGGCTGGTGAAAAAATTATATCCAAGAGCCACACAGTGCTGTTCCCTATGCGCCTGTTGCCAGGATTCTTCTCAGATTACAAAGATATTATGTGGAAGGGTGGTTTAAGAATCACATTTAGAAGAGCTGCAAATGATAATAATGCTTTGATGAGGTAAAGCACATTAAACTCTACAGGGGAAGCTCTGCCTAATACCCTACCTGATGAAGGCAAATGCATTATTCAGACTATGGAGCTAAGAATCCCGGTTGTTGAGTATGAAGCCAGTTATGCTCTTAAATACAAAGCTGATATAATAAAAAATCCACAAATTCCTCTACAATTTTATACATATCAATGTGTACAGAAGCCCGCATCTGGTACATATTATGAGTTTGATGCTACAAATTCATTCTCCAGTATACAATATGACATGCCGGATTTTGTGGTGGTATTGTTTCAGACTGGAAGACACAATAATCAGGAAAAAAATTCAAGTAAATTTGATAACTGCAACATCAAGAACATATATCTTAAAAATGGCAGAAATGAGGTATTTCCTAGAGAAAATTATAATTTAGACTTGTCCAAGGATGATTTCCTCAAATTATATGAGGCATTTTCAGCATTCAAAAGGGTCACTACTGGCAATACTGACATGTATTACACACCAGATGAATTCAAAGCACAGAGACCCATGTTTGTAATCAACACTTCAAAAAGGAAACAAGTTGTGGTTAATGACAGGACAAATATTAAAATGATCTGTGAATTCCATGAGGCATTACCTGATGACACCATATGTAGTGTTATTCTCATAGGTGAAAAATCATATGTATATGATGTAAGAAATGAGAGAGTCACGGAGCAATTCTAGAGGGGCTCTGCATATTACATTGTTTTAATATACAATTTGAACCTGGTATCCAATTGAACTTAAACCGGAAGTAAATATGTGTATATAAGTGTGTCTTGGCCTAGTTTTAAGTGTGGCCATCAAGAGGGGCATATTTTTAACAAATTTATGGACAACAATCTCACAGAAGTGCCTTTTGTAAGTATAGGCACATCAATCTGAGGGGGGTCATACTTTCTCATGGAATCCATGAGGGCATTTTTACAAAAATCTTGGATTAGACAGGGTTCCACACTTGAGCAAAAAGCTCATATGGGCATGTTGAGCCTGTTTTAAGTGTAGCCAATTCTGCTTGAGGGGGGTTCATACTTTCTTGGGTTTATAATACCACAAATACAACTACTGATGATTAAGCGTTTTCCTTCTGCATCTCGTGCTCGTGTTTCGAATTTTGATATATCAGAAATTGTCACCGGGTATTCGATGTCAGCCATTGCATTTTCCATTTCAGGTTCATGCTGCTTGTAATGATAAACCCGTTCTGGATTATTTGACCAATGAATCGGGTGAAGTTCCGCCAACACACACCAAAGAAAACACTTGTTATCGCTGTTCTGTATATTTAACACAGCCCTCTTGTGTTGAATGTTCGGTGGAAGAGGAACGTAGCTGGAAGCGCGAAGAGGCGAGAATCGGTTCACGTAAACGGTTAACGTGTGAGGACTTCCACACAGAGACCATCCCGACCTTTTAGCCTCGAAATCGTCGTGTTTCTTAACCAGTTCATTTGAAAGATCGGAATAAAATTCGTTCAAATTATCGACGTCCGCCAAATGAAGAGTCTGGTTTTTTGTACGATGATAAAAAATACTTGTTGTACCATCGACTTTTTCGTATTCGGAAAATAGATCAACGTATACTTTTATGGAATTATTTCCCAATTTATTTTTTAGAATATTTATCACGGATGTTTTCGTTTCACGCAAGAAACTAAGAATGTCCCGGCCTGGTTCCGAAGTAAAAGAGAAATCCTGAATATGACGGTTGAATGCAGATCTAATTGGTTTGCGTTGATTGGATAATTTAACTTGTTTGGAAGTGGAAGCTTCCGTTTCTGGATCATCGATTTTTCTTTTCAATGTTCCTCGTTCGGTCGATGGTTTGCAAATTTTCAGGTGTTTACTTAAATTTGCGATGCTAATAATCTTTCCGCATCGAGCACAAGGCTTAGAAGGTAACGAACGATTAATTCTCGAAGCTGTTTCGTTACATCTTGCTCTGTGCTTGCTAATATTAGTTTTAGATATTAATTTTTCGCAAGTAACACATTCGATCAAACTGGTGGATTCCATTATGCTTTCTCAGATCACACAAACCAAAAAAAATAATTTCCAGCTATGTTATTTTATATGGAATTTCTCGGGGTGATTACAAAACTCAAAAAAATTCAATCTATACTGTGAATACAATTTTCAGGTATGTTATTTTATATAGAATTTCTTGGGGTGATTACAAAACTCAAAAAAAAAATTCAATCTATACTGCGAATAGAATTTCAGGTATATTATTTTATATAGAATTTCTCGGGGGAACAGATCGTCACGAGCATCGTGTGGCCCACGGCGAAGGCTTACCTGGAGTTCGTGGAAAGGCACGCGACTCAATTCGATCTGGGTAGGAAGCTCGATTTGTCAGCCCCGTTGGCAAGTTTCAAGAGCGACTGCATCAACGCTCTGGCTTGGCGTCATACGTTTTCGAGAAGGTTTTCGGAAAGGATCCGGCCAGGTACTTGCGAACGATTTTTCCCAATACCATCTGCGACGGCCACGTTCTCAACGAATTCACGTGGACGACCCAGCATCGTTTCCACACGCATTACTATCTCGGATGGGGTCTGATCTATCGATTCTGCTGCATCATACCGACGTTCTTCATCATACACTGCAACATCAATTACCTGGTGCTGCACTATACGGTTCTGGAAAACAAGTTGAACGTCCTGAAAGATTTGTACCAGGACGTGACCGAAACTGACGCGTTTAAAACTCAATTTCTGCGCCTCCTGAGGACGGAAAGGAGAATATCGACTCAGTACAAAACCTTCGAACGGACGATCCTGCCCGATAATTTTCGTTTCCACCAGATTGTAGAGGGTAGCGAGCAGCAACAGCAGCCCCAGCACCACCACAACGTGTGGTCTTGGGCCACGTACATCGATTCTCTCAATTTGGACGCGAGCAAAGAACGCTACTTCCCCAAAAAGGATTCCGCGTTCGTTCGGGAGCGCATCGAGCGCGTGAAGTGGGTAAAGGTTCCCTCGCCGTGGGTCGACGTCGTGCGAACGCTTTTTTCTTACTTTCACATGAAAGATCGCAATTTCGAAACCAGGCGATTATTCGGAACCGAGGCAAACAACAACAACACCGTGAAAGCGGTCGTTTCTCCGAAGTTGGGATTCAACTTGATCCTCGACCAGATCGACCAGCAGGAGAACGAAGCGTGCTGCTTGCTCCATTTCATACCTGGGGCATTCGCATCGAATTCTCCTGCTGCGATGTACCTGGGGCTCGTGCTGCGAATTTTGCCACACGATGTGTTTCCTGCAGACGCTGACCAACACAACTCCGACGCTCATTTCTTCGGATTTGAAAGTTATACTCGTAGGCACCGAACCTTCCTCGTTGCAATCCATCACGAACAATTACAGAGTATGCCAAAAATGCCGCGCCTGGTTTAGGTCGTCGTCCGACGTCGATGCTGCAAATTTACAATTAATTCATCACCCTAGTGGATTAGTTTTGGATTTGCGTCAGCCCGACAGAATCGTTTTGAATCCGTTTTTGATCGAAGCCTTAGTGTCCCGACCAACGACGAATTAAGATGACGAGCATCGCCAGCACGACGGACGCATCTTCGACCACGAGCCCCTCGCACACTTCGAGTACGAAGACGACTCCCACAAACCACCTCGGTGGTGCGAAAAATAAATTTCCACACTGGTCCGAGCACACCCTTCCGCGCATACGAAAACATTTCGGCAAGCGCGTGTACGATTTGGATTTCACCTCGACGGTGCTGCAGAACGACGACGATCCAATCGATAAGGCACCCCCGATCAAATTAACGCTACACACTGCGATCGGGATCCAATGTAAGTTAGTTCGGTGCGCGAATTAAAAAAAAATAATAACTCATGAAACTCTATACAAAAGGCGCATGGCTTTGATAGCCATGACCATTTAGAACTGGTTTGTTGGGCACCACGCACCCCCATCTCTCTGGCGGGATATTTTTTTTTCTATTTTTTGATGGGGCCTTAACAAAAATAATTTTGATTATCACACACACACACACACACACACACACACACACCACACACACACACACCGCAGAAGATCACATGAGTTTTAAAAAAAAAACATCGTAGCAGATTACGCTGAGAGCACACAAGGTCGTGGTAGATTACACTGAGGGACCTTACAGTAAGAGGAGACAGACTTATAGGAAAATGTCGTAAGTCATTTCAAAAGTGTAGGTCAAAAGACGAGGTAGCATATAAGAGCAGGAGGTAAAAAAAATAGCTTAAAAAAGTGATGCCAGAGCTTTTTTTTTCTGTCACACTTTTTCTTTGGGGGGGGGTTGTAACACTGAACCTCACTTAAGGGGCGCAGAACTCTCTAAAGTCCACTACACATCGTTCCCGAGAGAGAGAGGTTTACAAAGGTCGCGATATATAAACACGCTGTGAAATACATCGTCAGCGCAATAAATGAGAGAAAGTGAGTTTTTTTTTTGAGGTTTTTTGGTGATCCTCAAATGAGTAAAGTGAGTTTTTGAGGTTTTTGGTGCTGTTTTCTACGCTGGGAAACATCGTCAGCGCAATAAATGAGGCGCGGAACGTGGAGAGAAAGTGAGTTTTTGAGGTTTTTTTGAACGCCACTTGGTGTTGGTGAACCGGGTTGATTACACTACTTTGTAGAGGCTCTCGTGTAGTTTAGCAAGTAATAAAAAAGGATAGGTTATGTTATATCACGTAAGATCGTGGCATTCGTACCAAGTATGAGTGGGAAAAAAAGGGAAAAAAAGGGAAATTTTACTAAAACATCGCTAAACGCTAAAACACAGACAAAAATTGTCAAAATATGTCAAAAACTGATATTCGATTGATAAAAAAAGAGGCTAAAAAAGCACTCGTAACAAGTATGACTTTGAAACAATACACTTACACTACTCAAAACATTTATGAGTGTACCAATAACTGAAATATCTGAAACCGATGAGAAAAACATATTTTCGGAAGCATTTCCTTCAGGGACTTACTGATAAACATTAATTCCAGATTTGAAGAACATGGAATATTCGCAGAAGAATCTGCTTTCAACCATGAGAAGTGGCCAGAAAATGAAACACAATTTATATTGTATGGTGACAAAGAAATCACTTTGTTTGTGTGGTAGGGTTAACATCGAAAGGGACTGCTCAGTTTGCAAAGAATGGAAGATGAGTTCAACAGGTGATTTGCTGAGTGAACTTTCTGCAAACTACAGACCATTCCAACCAACGACTGAGTGTGAAAGAGGTTTCTGTAAAGTTATCGTCTCTTAGAGGTAACAACGAAATCGAACGATGGTTGAAATGGTACGAGAATTGTTATTTCTCGCAGTGAATGGCTCTGAAGTCAGAGTTGCAAAAAAGCCGGCTTTTTGAATGTATGATTTTTTCTGAAAAAAAGTTTTAAAAAACGAATATTTTGGCTTCTTGACAACTTCGGCTAGCCTACAGTATTTCGCTTGCAGTGAGTTTTGAGCACATAATGCCAAAGTTTGCAAAGGAAAAAGGGTCGATAGAAGTCCAAGAAAATAAGCCGCGGAAAATAACTTTTTCTCCCCACACCCAATAAAGCTTCTGGAGGGATAATTTTCAACTCTACCTACAGGGACGATTTTCCTGTGACAAAATTTTCTGAAATAAGGCTACAGGAAGGACACCATGCTGAAACACATCATTTATACATTGAAATCAGTAGCGGCGATCGGGTGCCAAAACGGGGGGGCGCAAGTCTTGGCATTAAGGGGTCATAATATGGGGGGGGGAAGTGGGGGAGGCAACTGCCCCACCTAGTCGCCGCCACTGATCAGTAGTTCTGAAGTTTTCTCATCCTCTGCATTTTCTTCAAATCGAACACTGCTTTTACCAGCAATCTGGGACTATTGTATGGGACGTTTCTACCTGCATGGGGTAGGGGCTATGGTTTAATTTTGCACACTAGTGCAGATAGTACTCAAGATATAAGTGAATTAATTTCGAGAACCGTTTATGAACAATCTGTTCTAAGTACAGAATTATACACATAGGACGTTACGAAGTACTTTTGAAATCCAGTTGCCAGGGTGCCTCAGGTAGAAAAAGGCAAAGGAAACATTGGCCAATTGCACGTTTTAAAGTTAGGCCAAATAGGCAGCAAGGAAAATATTAGAAGTTTTTATATGGTGTAGGTAGTCTTGGTAGCTAGACTTACATTTAAGACAGCAAATTCTGCAAATGATTTTCTTTCGAATCCGATACTGTCTCAGAATAATTTGGAAGCTTTGTTGCATCTCACCGAGTGTAAGATTTGATTGGTTGGTTGATTTGGTGTTTTAAGTTCACTTTATGCACAGAAAGGCTAATCTGGACTGTGCCTCCACCGGGTATCGAACCCGGGACCCCTTTCATTTTAAAAATAACTGTATAGGTAGGGTTGTTAAAAGTCCAGGAATTTAAAAAAATTCAATTCCGGTCCAGGAGAGAAAATCAGTAAACGTAATTGGATTGTGGAACGTAGAGAACCTTTCTATCTGTAAAGTATTTAAATACAGTCCAGGAACATTTTTTCCGGCTCAATTTAAATTCGGTCCAGGAACCTTTTTTTCGGATCAATTTAAATACGGTGCAAAGAACCTTTCTTAAATGAAACAATAACGCAACTTGGACCGAATTTAAATTCTGCCAGAAAAAAGGTTCCGGTCCTGCAGCAGAACCCAATAGAACCCATTAGAATTTATGGACCTTTAAAAACCCTGTGTAAAAGTAAAGTAAAATGCAAACGGTGTGGCTAGGATCATGGTTCTTCCTCTTGCACAAATACATTCAAGTGTTTTCCTTGTAATCAAGAGCATCCAGTAATATCAAAAACTGTCCTGAAAAACAATGCCAGAAAGAAATAATAACAATCAATACAAAATCTTACGTTTAATGAAGCTTTGCAGAAATTTCCAAAAATGAATAATAGACACGGATCTGAAGTTATATACTGCTTTTCCTCAAGTAACATAGAAAACAGTAATACTACCATTTACACATGCTTCGATAAGGAGAGAGGGGGGACTGGGGGCGAGGCGTCTTTAATGAAACGAAATTCTTATTTTTTAATACGCATCTAATTTGTATTATTTTAATAGTGCTTCTACATTTTTTTACTTTTTGAGAACACATCAGGATGTGCGCAAGGACCCCTGCCTCCACCGTGCGCACGCCTATGATCATTATTTGGTAAGAAACTACCTAATCCACTGGATTCCCAGAAATTAAATTACAAATTTCCCAACAGATGGAACGTCCGTGATAACAATTTTATGCATATATTGAAAATTATACGTAATTAGTATTAAGTAAAAATTAAAGAAGTTGAGATGTATCTTATGGACGTGTATCCTACCTAAAAGATAAGGTTACTTAAGTTTTCAATTTTTAAGTTCTTGAGAAGTAATTTACTGAAAGGTCCAATCTCCCGTCTACATACATTGGAGAAAATTCTTAATAAAACGAGCCTTCTTGTTAGTTTGAAGTTTTCGTGTTGAAGTGTTGTTTGAGTTGTTTCTGGAAGAGTAAGTTTTCTTATGATCCTGTCAACGTTCTATGTAGAGAGGTGATTTCCATCTCATGATGAACTTCAAATACTTGCTTACTTTTAGTTCATCAATAACTGAAGCTGCGATGGGTGTATTCATTTGTCTGTCCATCTAATTATTATAGGCGCTTCAAAAACTAGCAGAACTACAGGGTGTCCGAGAAGTCCCCGCACCACTAGGTTTGAGTATCACAGAGAACAATGCCAGTGTAATTTTAGTTGTGGTATTGGTAACACTGCTTTCATGGTCACAGACATAGGCCGGGATGACATCACGATACTTGTTCGGACCATATTTTTATGTGAATGGACATTTTTATTTACACATGTTGCATGGTTATTTCCTCAGCTGCAAGAAAAGGGAATCATGGATCGCCTGTGGGTACAGCAGGACGGGGCTCCAGCCCATTTTGCTCTTCAGGTGCGTGATTTCCTTAATGAATAATTTCCAGGCCGCTGGACTGGGCGTGATTCTCCAACATCTCCATCTCCATTGAAATGGATCCGACCAAGCCCGGACCTTACAACACCGGACAACTCATTGTGGGGAATAATCAAGTCACATGTCTCTCATCGTCGGTACAGGACAGATGAAGAAGTGTGGAGGAAGCCTTTCGAAAGATAACTCCTCAGATGCTCCGCAACATGTC
Organism: Lepisma saccharinum; assembly: GCF_977018435.1. Classification (NCBI taxonomy): domain Eukaryota; kingdom Metazoa; phylum Arthropoda; class Insecta; order Zygentoma; family Lepismatidae; genus Lepisma; species Lepisma saccharinum. The sequence continues at coordinate 73,455,679 of NC_139234.1, read as the reverse complement.
AAAGAGAACATGGAGACGCATAGATCTGTGTGTACAGCACGGTGGAGCACATACAGATCCACTGGATGCATAGTTCGTATATATAAGTACTGAACTATAGTACTAAATAAAGAAAATAAAATTACACTGACATTGCTCTCTGTGATACTCAAACCTAGGGGTAAAGGGACTTCTCGGACACACTGTATAAAGAACAATTTTGTAGAATGATCGACGTTCCAAATAATAGCTCAACGCTACAGTAGCTCGATGTGCCTGTCAGTTGGGGACAACAATCGATCATATTGACATGTCGATATCTCGAAAACTAGAAAATGTGAGAATTTATATTTGAAGACAAAGAAAGCCATTTGAACGTGATATACCAGAGTGTCTACCAGTCAAGAAATCAACAATTAGGTCAAGGAAGTATGCTTGTGGTCAAGAAATTTTGCTTCTTCATTTACAGTATAGTGAGTTTACATTGTTATGTACCTGTACTGGGATTTGATAAAATTGAATATTTGGAAATCTAAATTTGTATTGAGTTATGGTTAAGATTTGTTCACATCGTTACTTAAGAATTACATTCTTGTATGCGTGATGCTTTGTTAAAAATATTAAATAAAGTAATGTGGCAATTTCCCATCCAGGATGAAGTCTGAAGCATTAATTTGTTCATGCAAGTCTAAATATATTTTTAAAGTACAGCTTCAGTTTTCATCTTAACCCGCCATGTGGTAGTTTTTTTTTATTGATTAAAAAATATATATTTTCTTAATTTTGTAACTATGCCTAAGTAGGGGGCAATTAATTAAATGTTAAGAGAAAGGAAAACATAAGATCAAGAAAAAGACACGAGAACGTCAAGAATTTAGGATTTGTTATTTAGGTTGACACCCTGTATATGTTAGTTTCGTTATTCTTTCCGTCAGTGACGGCGAATGGTTTCCAAAACTGGAGGGGCAATGTGCCTAAAGTGGAGGGTGTTCAGTGAACAAAGTATATAATTAGTGTTTTTTTTATCTTCTTTCTACCTTTTTTGTATATTCATTCAGTGTAAAGTGATTTTATGTGATGTGTGAGTTAGACATGTGTGCATCAGTGGCGCAACCACATGGGGGGTAGGGGGGCATTGCCCCCCAACCTTGAACAAAAATGAGTTCTAGGAGGGCAAGGGGGGCAAACATTGACGGCCAAGTGTACCTGCAGGGGGCAATCACCACTCACAACTTCAATTTTATGTAAATAAAAATACTTTTCGTAAAGTTTTCTTCCTCGCTTCGCTTGCATTACCTGCTTTTCTTAGTCTTATCAAGTTCAGAACCGTTGCTAGGAGGCGGCGGGAGTCGGCCCTGGGCGCCAAACGATCTAAATGTAAATAAGTTGTAAGATTGATTGATTGATTTTTTGTTTTTACTCTACACACATAAAGGCCAATCGGGACTGGACCTACAGTTTAATGTGGGATCCGAACCACTCTGCGATGTGCTTCCACCGGTTATCGAACCCGGGACCCCTTGATCACAAGGCAAGGATGTTACCACTACACCATCGGGGAGGCACAACGTTGTAAAAGAGAGAATGCATTGGCGTCCCGTAAAATTATTTTCGCCCTATTAAATCAATATTGATTACAGCCTGCAAAAAAAATTGGATCCAAAAATTTTCTTTCTCGCTTCGCTCGCAAACTGTCGTTCTTCTCTGTAATGCATTGTAAATTCCCAGACATACAAATAAGACTTGTCTTCATTGATTTTTGTCTTAAATGCATGAACAATTGTTTGGAGGAAAGGGAGCGTGCACATTTGAGAGACAATTTATGGAATTTATGCTGTTGGTATATTGTGATACGAATGAATTGGATGTGTAATGTATTTAAATAATGTCGCTCTATGTTGCATATATGTGAAACATAAACTATCCTTCACGAAAGTTATACATGTTAATGTAAAAAATAATTATATTTGGAATGCATTTATCAAGCATTTTCTGTCTTTCAAAAATAGTTTGTGTGCTTGTTATCCATTATTAATGTGAAATTCAACGTGTTGAAAAAATAATTCAAATCGTTTGTTCGAACACAAATGCTTTAGCACCAACTTCTACACCCTTTTTTTGCATAATTTACGAGGATAATAACATCTTTGATACTACAGCTAGTACTACTACTACTACTACTACTACTAATAATAATAATAATAATGGTGATGATGATGATGGTCCCGGGTTCGAATCACGGCTTGGGCATGGATGTTTGCGAGTGTCCATTTATCAATTTAATCATATCATCACTCACCCCCATCTTCGCAAATTAGCCAAAAATGGCACAAAAAGCTAAGTAAAATGAAGCAAATCAAAAATAACAATAATAATAATAATAGTTATAATAATAACATTATTATTATTAGCATTATTATTATTAAAATTATTATTATTATTAGTATTGGAATTTTTATACTGGTACTTGCCCCTTCCCCCAGACAAAAATTCGTGGTTGCGCCTCTGGTGTGCATGTGTGGTAGTAAAAAACACACCCACACGTGAAATTCGGGAACGTCCCGAGAGCTGGGCCACGCTCTCTGCTTGGGTGTTGGCGAGCATTCCTCGCAAGGAAGTCTTCGTGTAAAGAATCGTGACATCGTGACCGTGACGGTTACAAGTGCCCTGTAGATACACATTCTACAGCCGAATTGACAGTATATCGTGTAGTCCATCGTGTATTTGTATTGTAGTAATTACATTTCTGTGTTTATATCATCTTTGTGCGTCCGATTCTTAACCAGGCACCGTTCAGGAACCAACGAATTTCGGGTAATTCGGATCAGGGTGGAGTTCAGCCAGTTAGTGCGTGGTGCGGGGATTTCTGGAAACTGACACTCAACAGAGTGGGAGGGGCAGTTTACTTCCCTTTCTAGTAGATGAGGTTTGCCATGGTGCGGGGGCAGGCCCGTACCCAGGGGAGGGGCCAAGGGGGCCATGCCCCCCCCCCGTCGAGCCATGAAATATTTTCATGCAAACCTACAAAAATAACGGATAATTTTTAAGATTTTGCAAGAATTTAGATTTTCTTCTTATATAAATAAATAGGTTGTCTCTGGAGAGAGGCAGAACTCCAGAAGTCTGAAGTTACTATATTTAGTAATTTTAGTTTTATAACCATTTATGCGAAGCTACTAAATGTTCCAATTTGGTCGAAACAGTTCACCATATTTACTCCCTGTTTTGACTCTTTGCGAACTGCAGTCTTGATGAGAAAATGTCCTCTTTGTGTGGTTAATTCACATTCAGACATGTTCTTCATTATAGGGATCATTCCATAGCGTTGGTAGTCAAATTCAGGGTACGAATTCCCATGGCGGAAGGGGGAAACATCTCCCACCTTCCCACCAACTATCTCGTTCTATTAAAATTTCTCCCCCATTAAAATTTTTCGAGAGTATGAGTTTGTGTTATAACAACAAAGATAAGCAATTAGTTTGGACTTCAAACATACTTTACTAAGAATAACATCATAAACACATGCAAAGAAGGAATAACAAAGAATGATGTCTGCCAGTGTGTGAATGTAGCATACATATTTTGTTCTCTCTCTCTCTCTCTCTCTCTCTCTCTCTCTCTCTCTCTCTCTCTCTCTCTTTAGGGCTGGTAACAGCATGAGGTAAAAAGGTACTTCTACATTCATATATAAGATTTTAAAATTATATCAAATTGGACTAGTAAGAAATGGAGCCGTAGCTGCGAAGGTGGTTGTCATTGTCACCATTGAGCCCTGGAACATAGAAATTAGACCGACCTGTCATTTCTCCTCCATTTCTCACCTACTTTCGTCGGGAATAAAACATAGTGCGTACATGTTAATTTAATAGGAAACTAATGTCTTCTTAAAGTTTCTCATTTTTTGTCCCTCCACCTATTTATATTTAATTTGCAATCGATTTTGCAGTTGTAAACAATAACACACACTGTTTCAATGCACAACCGACTGTCGTTGTTGATTTGGTGTTTTAAGTCCACTTGTGCCGGGTATCGAACCCGGGACTCCTTGATTACAAGGCGAAGACGCTACCACTGCGCCATCGGGGAGGCCCACAACCGACTGTCCTTTTATAAGCCACATTTCTTGAATGCTAAGTTTTCTTTTCATCGGATTCAACAAAGAAGATTAACTACATAAAAGTTCTACAATGTCTAAGTATGCCAGCTACATCTAGGTAGGAGGGTGCGAAAATCATTCTCGTCCTGGGCGCTGAAATCTCTAGCTACAACTCTGATAAGGAAATATTTCCTTTCGAGAGACCATTTATAGGTTTACACCATTATAAAAACATAACACAATAAAAGTATGAAAATTTAGTTATCATTTTTAATAGAAAGCAATAATTAGATAATATCTAACGTTTATTAAAAACATTTCACATATCTTCTAATTTCTTGACATTTTGAACCAGTCGTTAAAGGAATTAATTTGCTAGTTTATAAATGTAGCAAATGTATTTGTTTATGTATGTTTATAAATATATAAAAAATTAATTAATTAATAACTGACATATAGTATTTCATGACAATTATATATATAAAAAGAAAGGTTTCGGGCTTGGCCCCCTCCCCTCAAAAAATATCCTGGGTATGGGCCTGTGCGGGGGCAAAAGTGGCAAAAAGTGGGGGGTGGCAACTGCCCCCACGCGTCTTCTAATCGCCGCCACTGCTATCCGTGTGTATGAAATTTGGCGAGCGAAAGACCTGTCAATTATCAACTGGATGCGACCAAATATGCGATGAATTCCCAATCTTCTGCGTACGTTCATTTATATGATCTGGGTGTCTGCCTCTTTCAGCGAATCACAAGGAAATAAAGCTACGAATACGTAGTTCGCTGTATCGAAAAATAAATTACGTTGAGTAGAACATTTTAATTGTGACCACCCTTACGCGATTACTGATTAATTATAGCAAACAATGTCTCATTCTTTTGGGGAGAGAGGTAGAGATTTTAACATCTCGAATGAAACGAAATTCCTTTCTTTTTAACACGCATGTTAGTTTCATTATTTTAATGATATTTTCACATTTTTAATTTTTTAAGGACAGATTAGGAGAACCCCCCGTGCTCACGCCTATGATCATGAATTTTTTGAAAAAAGGCGTCAATAATCGTCGGAATACAATAATTGCTACAAATAAACAGAATAAAATTCCTTAAAACAACACACAATGCAGAATAGAAAGGAATGGAAGTAGCTATAGACAATTTGCCTGGAAATATCTTTGCTGTTGACTGTACCGTGCGGCCTTGAGCCAGAGATCCGACATTTCTGGGTTGTAGCAAACTCACTTCCAGCGGGGTCGTTACAAGCAAGAAGTGCCTGTGACTGTACCACACGTGCAGAGTAATCAATATTAGAACCGAGAAGGCAGGACTCGAATCCTAGAACAGGTGAACTTGGAGTCAAATAATTTTGGCGGGATTTACATGTACATGTATTGAAAGTGATGGTGATTGGTTTGTGTTCGTGTCGCTTCCTGCAATATCTTTCTCATTTAGAAGTAACCAGCACTTGGATAGTTAATAGGCCACATAATTTATAATTTTCAGAAACAATGAAATCTATCTTCTTTACTCTCACAATAGTATTTTTGCTTTTGAGCAAAATAATTGTAACTCTTCGCATGTTCATTTCGTTGCTTACATATGCCTCACTACATTCAAGCTTGAACGTGTTTTTATTTCCTATCGACTGGATGTTTATGTAGACTATTTATATGACTAAAGGTACTATGTTCACCAATGACCCCCTCCTCCCAAAAATAAGTCTTGATCTGATCCACTAGATTTCAAGAAAATAAATTACAAATCACTCCAGAGATGGCAGCACTGTCATAACAATATTAGGTGTATTTTATATATCGTAGTCTTACATACAAATGTAACGAATTCAGGAAAATATTTGTAATATATAGATAACCTAAAACTGAATTAATTGATTTTTCAATTTTTAGGAATTTGAGAAATAATTTATTAAGATCTCAATAGTCCTGTCTATATGTAATGAAGATAATGTTTAATAAGATGAGCCTTCTTGTGAATTTGAAATCATTTTCAGGCAATTAATGCAAATGTTTTTGGAAGAGTAAAGGTTCTTATGACCCTTACTCTAATTAATAAATTACGCATGAATAGAACGAGAATAATCTCTTGCATATACCGTGAGTCGTCAACGTTCTACAAATTGGGTGATTTTCTGCCCATGCTGAAATTCAATCACACGTTACAAAACTTAATTTTAAAGTTGCATAATTTCCCGAAATGCATATGTAGTTTTTGGAGTGCAGCTGCGATTGTTGTGTGGACTTCTCTGGCCATGCAACTATCGATATTTCAGAAACTGAGAAACAGAACATTGATAAACATTTTGTAGAGTGATTGACCTTCCGAATAACTGCTCAACGCAGCGTTAACTCGATCTAACTGGGAGACAACGATCGATAACAATGACCTTTCGATATCTCTGAAACTAGAAAATATAAAGATTTGAAATTGTCTACATGTGAGGAAACAGAAAAAGCTAGTTGAACATGATATACGTTACTTTCATCGTTATATCTGTGGGGGGAGGACAGGGACGGCGCCAGAAATTTTCGACCGGGTGGGCAGAAGCTCCTTATTGATAGATTAGGGTGGGCAGTATAAATGTAAGACCATGTATGTGTACGTATGTATCCCCCTCTCTCTTACACTCCCGATTTTCCTCTTACTTCTTTTTCATTTCCTTGTTTTCCTCTTTATTATTTTCTAATCTATTCTCGCATCTTGTTCCATTTCCTTTCGTTTCGTCTCTGATGGACACAAGGAAGTGTTTACACATGCGCAGCCATACCCTAGCCATACATTCTAATGTATGCATGTTAATACAGTGAAATAAATTTGAATTAGATTTAAGCTTGTGTTGCAAATACAAGGCACATACTTGATTTTATGTATTCGGCGACAATGATAGAAAGTGCGATGGTAGACAATCGTGCAGTTTCTCGTAATTTAAATGCATGTTCCTGAGCATAGTATTTTCATCGTATGAGTTTTTAACTGAAAGAGTTTTCTTACTCCTTAGGGGTAACTTTTCTTAGCTTACAAGGTTAGTACAACTGAGAAATCTATCTGAATGTTTGTAGTAGCGGCGATTGGGTGCCAAGATTTGAGGGGCAAGGACAATATACTTTTTCTTGGTAGAAAAGGCTTAGCATAAAAAGGCCATAGTGCAGGGGCAAAAAGTGGCAAAATTTGGCGAGGGAACCGCATCCCCCACTTCCCGGTTCTCCTAATCGCCGCCACTGAATGTTTGGATTAAAATGAACGTCTTATTAGGAATGGTTTAAATCAAATTCTTTGTTCATTGTCCATGAAGTATTCCTAGGCTAATGAAAGGCTATTTTGACAGAATATCACTCACAAACAAGTAAGATCTAAAAATCTGTTCAGAATTGAAGAGATTATTAGCTAAGTTGTTATTCATTTTCTGAACTGTCATGTTACTAATGCGGGAGAAGCAATACACGTATGGTTGGTTACATGAACATATTTTTTGAGGTAACAAAATGATTTAGGACACAAGGAATTCATCGAAGTTGATCACCGTGCCAGTAATAATTCATCTATTTTTCATAATGACTTGGGTTGCATGGCGTGACCATTTCGAACACACTAGAATGTCAACCTCTATCCTGTGCAGCACACCCTGGAAACTTGATTTTTCAGGCAACGAGTCCCTGGTGCTTGGGACCACTGCCAAAGTAATAATTTATGAGGGTTTGTATTTTGAGTGTCAGCTTGTGTTTGTTTTCGCCCCTTCGTAACTTTAATCTAATCACCATTGAACCTTATCGTCGTCATTATCAAAATTAGCAGAAAAATGACTTAACCTTTAAACAGCCAATGGGTCAGATATGACCCATGGTGCGGATTACAACATTCACGTGCTTTTAGGACCTTCATACTTGTATGTGAGGTTGTAAACGCTGACAGATGTTGAGACAAGACATTGAAATGTCATGTGGAAGAACCCCCTCCCCCTTTCTCTAATATGCAAATTAGCTATTTTTAGCCAAAATGCAAATTGTACATATTGCTTCATATTTCACCTTGTATGAGAACTAGAACTTGAAACAAGTTTTGCTTTGTTGCAAAAGATCTACTCTTTGGAAACAATGCAAATGTTTGCGCCCTTTTTCCAAAATAACGGGAGAAGAGGGTGCGAACGCCAGATTTTTTTTCATTGAAATTTTGGGACTTGGCCCCTCCCAACCCCGTTATTCTCACTTGGGCTTTCTGAATTGTACACGATCGCGTGCTCTGATGTTTTTGCTTTCAAACAAAAGTTATCCGAAGTAGATTGCTCAAATAGTATCAGAGATATAACGTTTTTCTGAAATAAGTGTAAAAATTTAAAAATCGCGTGCAAAGGCCGCGGTTACTTTCGAAAACCGGCTCGGGTGTCTAAAGGTTAAATATAACAAATCAACCACAACTTACTGTTCCAAAAATGGAGTTGCATTAGTTCATACCTCTTAGAAAGTTGAGATGGTAGTTTCAATTGCAGAGCGTTTCATTAGTGGATCAAGTCAAGGCAACTAATTCCGTGAACAATGATGTTGTTTTCCAAAGTCTCAAATATTTGTCTCAGGCAATCACCCTCCTAAAATGGACGCATCTTCTGTGGTGATAAAATGCCACTTTTGGTGCGAGTTCTTTCTGTATATTTTTCCCCAATGGCATAACGCTGTCGCATTATAATGAAGACGTCCTGTGTTCGACTCCCCCCTCTTCTGGTGGAAGCACAATGCACACTGGTTCCACGTTAAACTGTAGGTTTAGTCCCGATTAGCCTATCTGAGCATAAAAGTGGATTTAAAAACAAACTAATAAAATCGTCTTCTGGATACTTCGTGACATAACTTTTCTTTTACTTCAGCTGCATCTACAGATTCTGTTGCCATTTTCGACTGATTCATGTGGCAAAATTTATAAGCCACTCATTAGCAATTGAATAATTCTGTAGCTTTTTCCATACATAACTGGTTTATTAAAATTTATTCACTGCAGTATTGTAGTGATTATTGTGATTCCTTCTTATTAGTAGAACGAATATAAAGTTGATATTTCGCATACCATATTGATATATGAAGATGACAGGTATATAAAAATTGTAATGAAATAAAAAAGGGACACTTCTGGAATTTTAATGCAGAGCTAATTAAAACTATATTATACTCTCTAGGTTTATGGCTTCAGCAACAGAAGCCTTCCATCTGTCCCTATTCGGGGCAAGATCAATTCAATCTTTTCGATCCTTGCCGATTTTTTTTAGGTCCATCTCAACGTTATCCCTCCATCATCGTCTTGGCCTTCCTACAGGTCTCTTACCATTAGGTTTCCCAACAACAATCCTGTAAACTATTTTTTTCCTCTGCCATTCGTGTCACATGGCCTGCCCATCTAAGTCTTCTTGATTAAATTATTCTAATAATAATAATTAAAAAGTCAAAATAATGTATTGTGTTGCCGGTGGAAGTAACGCTAAGATGATTATTTTATTTGTTTACTTAGAGATTATTTTAACCATACCCAGGCCGGGATTTATATACGTATGTGGAGGCCCGGAGCTGCAGTCCTCAAGTTCGACCTAAATTCTGATATAATCTTGATCATACCCTGCATAATTATGAGCCTCCTAAGCCTACTAGCTGCTTTTAATCATGGAAGTATTAATTTCATCACAGTTTTTGTTTCAATAGCTCTAGTAATTACTTTCACTTTCTAATGACAAAATTGGCTTTTTATGGGTTGATAATATGTGAATATTTCTAGCATAGATAATATTCACAAGTAAAATATACATGTTATGAACACCAGAATACACTTATTTATCGAATTATTCATATATCTCCAAGTATATGTACTTATTGAATTTGATTGGGTGGGCAATCGGGTGGGCACAGGAATTTTTGGGTGGGCGCTTGCCCACCCGTGCCCACCCCTGGCGCCGTCCCTGGGGGAGGATACAAACAAGTAAAAGTAAAAAATCGACTCATTTCTAATGCTGCTATATTTACGATAAACATATATGGCGCTATTAGTATGAAATTTGATCAATTCTCAATCTTCTGGACACGTCCATTTGTTCTGGTCAACAATCGAAGCAAATAGATAGCCTATATATCAATGACTTCATCAGAAACCACTGGACCTCCTCAATAGCATAGTAGCAGCGCCGTCGCTTTGTAATCAAGGGGCTCCGGTTTTAATACCCTGTTGAGGCACATAGTTGTTCTGCTCTTACTTTAAACTGTAGGACCAGTCCCGATTAACCTGCCTGCGCATAATGTAGACTTCAAGCGGAAACTCCTGATTCGATCAGAAACGACAAAACATAGAAACATAAATATCAACATGATAGCAACCTAACGTGATGATCTGGGTGTCTACCTATTTCAGCGAATCACAAGGAAATAAAAGCTACGAATATGTAGTTCGCTGTATCGAAAAATAAATTATCTTAATTGTACAATACGTTACCGGTTTATCCTTCTATTTGGGTGTTCAAGCCAACAACTGGATAGCTGTTGGTTGCTCGGAAACCGCTTCAGATAAAGAACAATAATGTCGTGGAGTGAAAGAAAACACAAGTTCGAGTATAATGGGAAAGTTAATACATCGACGATATCTTTCCGTCTGTCCGTCAAGATCACGCAGCAAGTACAGGGTACGGCGATGCATCAGGGATTTGTGGAAGAACGTTAATCCAATTAGATGACTTCCTGCAACTCCTAACCACGCGTTCAAAGGGAAACGCTTCTGGTGTCGTGACTCACGATTTGAACGTATCAGGCCCTACCCTATGGCACAGTGGTAGCGTCGTCGCCTTGTAATCAAGGGTTCCCTGGTTCGATACCCGGTGGAGGCACATAGTGGTTCGGATCCCACTTTAAACCGTAGGCCAGTCCCGATTAGCCTTACTGTGCATAAAGTGGACTTATAACACCAACTCAATCAATGAATCGATTGAACGTGAGTATCCATCACAGCAATAAGTTAACAATGCCATCAAGAGTAAACCATGTCTCGTAGCACCTAGACAACACATAGCAGACAAGAGTGCAAGGACAAAAGCATGATTATCAACAAACATGGCAGTGGGGAATTCTGAGAATACATTCATATATTCCTAATTATCTGGCAAACTGGTCATTTGCGGTCCCATGTTTGCGGAAACTTTCTTCTTGTTCCTCCTAGTGCGCCACGTGTAATACGTCTGTGTGTGTGTTACACACACACACACACACACACACACACACACACACACACCTTTGGAAAAAATTGATTTGATTTTTGTTAGCGTCGTTTTCCTACTACTTTTGGCTAATGATAGGATGAAATTGATGAAGCAACACTAATATAGAATATCCATTCTCAGGCCTGTATTCGAACCCGGTACTTCCGTCGTAGCACGCTGTGCTAATTCAACAGTTCTTTAATTCAAAGATAATTTTTGCAATTATATGTTGTTATTTTCTTTGTGCATAATCCGAATGAAATGAAGAAAATTTTGTTGTACATACTTTATTCAATATTGATGTTATTTTGTTTGTTATTCGTTACTATGGTGACTGTAGAAATTGGTAAATATACTAATGTATTAAGTGACATTTGTCAAGTGATTTTATTTAAAATAATGCAACAAACTGCTCCACACTGGAGACAGTTGCAATAAATTGGCGACCTAGAGCCAGGATTCGAAAATTGTAAGTTGATAAGAACTAAACTGATAATGCTATAATGAAGAAAAGAGAAGTGCCTTATGTGCTTCGAAGTAGCGTGGGCCTGTGGTTGATGGAAACTGAGTTGTTTGTGTAATATTGTGGTAATATAAATAGTTGTTAATTAAGTGAGTACTGTTTATAAAGAGAGAATTTTGTGACTGGAATTGAGTTAAACCCATACACTTATTTAAGTTGAAGTTTAAAACTACGGTAAAAGGAAATATACTCATTAATGTGATTTTCGTAAGGCAGTTCTTGTTAACGTCATGGCGGATGCCATAGGTTATATGGAACTTAATAATCAAGTAGAAATTATAACGAACTTGGTAGAAGACAATGAAATTGTTATAGAAGATAACATTATAGAAGAAACATCTAGAAAACAAGCTAAAAGAGTCAGATCTTCTGAAGATGATCAAGTTCCAGCAAAAGCGGTAAGGATAGACAGGTTAGATAATAGACATAAAGTAAACACGTTTGGAGAAGGTCGAAGAGAAAATAATGTAGACAAGTGTAAAATGTATTATGATACACATAATGGGCCATATTTAGTAATAATGACTAGTACAAAAGGTGCAGAAAATAAATTTAACTCTATAAAAATAGGCAATGAATTGCGAAAGAAATATATAAGGGTTAAATATATCCAACCAAGTGGTTTATATAGAGCAAAGATTTATTTTTACACCAGGAATGAAGCTAACAATTTCATGAAAAATATACATTTTCATAAAAAAATAATATTGATGTGTTCATTCCAGAATCCTTATTGGTGAAGGAAGGATTGATATATGGTGTACCCACTGAATTTGAAGAGGAGGAAATTAAGGAAAGTATTGAAGACCCGACAGTAATATCAGTGGAAAGAATGAAAAAGAGAATTCGAAAAGATGATGGTTCATATTATTTTGTTCCTACTGTTACAAACAGTATTTGTTTTTTTGGTTCTTTTATGTGATTGTGTATGATTTTGTATGCTTGGGTTTCTTCCATGGTTCTGTGTAGCTTATAAGAGCCAATAAGGTTTGAACTTTCAGCCCTCCCCCATGCGACGCGGGAGGAAGTATAAATATGGCCTGTGTCAGAGGACAGGGGGAGTGTGTTTTTGAACTGGATAGCAGAAGGGAGAGCAATCTTCGGGCTCCAGTGGCCTCCCTTGAGAAAAAGCATCCCGAGGCAGTTCTGCCGATGCTCAGCTTTCCACTTGGCAGTTCTGCCGTGGGGCTCACGTTAGAGGATTGTAAATAATGTAACTTGGAGAATTATTGGAAGAATCCGAGCCTTGTCTTGTTAAATTGTAAATAAATGTATAAAGCCCATTTCTGCGAGTTTTCAGCAATCACCCTGCAACATTAATTCAGTAAGTTCTTGCCTGTGATTGATTCTTTGGTTCCGAGCGCTCTGGTGAGGAACGGGATGGGAACCCAGGACTAACGAGCCTATTTAGTTGTTTATTAGGGTTTTTCCTGCCAGAAGCGGCCCGGTAAGGGTGGAGTATTGCGGAACACTAGTAAGCTAATATCAATCACGTTTAGATCTCAAGAAATGCCTAAACAGATTATAGTGGTTAGTCACATTTTCGATGTTACTCCTAAAGTTAGAAATGTGATGCAATGTAAGAAATGTTACAGATTCGCACATTCAGCAGCCATATGCAAGGATAAAGCTAAGTGTGCTAGATGTGGAAGAGAGGAACATGAAAATTGTAATGAAACTCCGAAGTGGTTAAATTGCGGAGGAGAACATGTTGCTACTGATAAGTCATGTGTAAAATGGGAAACGGAAAGAGAAATTATGAGAGTTATGGCATATGATAATTTATCCCCGCAAGATGCAAGAGAGAAAGTAATAACAGGTAATGTTCCAAGCAATTATGTTGTTCAAGGCAACTCATATGCGGATCAAATAAAAAGACCATATAAACAAAAGCCAAATAAGTTAAATTAACACAAGAAAGACTGGTGTTGTAGGAAATAGCATAACAATACAAAACAGATTTGAAGCCTTAAGTGATTTGGGTGAAAAAAAAATCAGATACATACTTGGAAAATGTTTCATGGAAAAGAGTTCCTCCTGAACATCATAGAGACTATTCCAAATTTGAAAATAAATATGGAAAAAAATTCAGACTAAATTCCTATTCACAAACAAAGAATTATAATGGAGATTCTGAAGAAGCATCAAGTAAAGGTTCTCTAAAGAAATTGCAAAGTAATCAAAAACAATTAAATGGAAAGTCTACAGGAACTGTTATTAAGACAAGGAATAATGAGGAAGACGTGGATAGTACAAATAGAAGCATGCAGGAGGTGAACATCGGAATCTACAACAATGAAGAACAGAAAAAATTGTCTACTTTCCTCACATAACATCTCAGAAGGATCTTATGTATAATTTGTTACAATTAATGGCGAAACTTATGGCGACATTAACTAAAAATTCTGACTTATTAAGCATAAAAGAAATACTAACAGAATGCTCACAAATAAATGGCTAGGTGCAGAAAATTATTGAGGATTTCGAAATTTTTGGAGAGACACCTTAGGGTGTGGAATGAAAAATAATGGAAAACATTCGTGGGGGTACACTGGAATGTAAGATCACTGAAAGCAAGAAAGCAAAATCTGGTGAAATTAATAGATGAATATAGACCTGAACTTTTATGTTTATCGGAAATCTCTGTGAACCCATCAAACATAAATTATTTTAAAGTAAATCATTATCACATAATTTATGAAAAGATTAAAGATGATAGTAAAGGAGTTTCAATTATGATTCATGAAAGCATTCCATTTGAACCTATATCTTTTTATTATACATTGTCTATATACGACACATACAAAATTGAAGTCGTAGGAATTAAAGTTGCTTTTATGAATCAAAAAGTTAGTATTATATCTATATATATATTCCTACAGGTGCAGAGTCACAGAAATTAGCGACAAATACATTATCGCAAATTTTTCAATGCATAGAAAAGCCTTTTATTATAGCAGGGGATTTCAATTGCCATCACACAATATGGGGAGATCAGGATGAAGATAAGTTGGGGAAAGTGTTAGTAGAATGTATGGATTTGTACAACTTTACTGTAATTAATGACGGGTCTGCTACGTATATAGGAAGATTAGGTACTCGGCCAACAGCTATAGATTTAACGTTAATGTCAGATGATATATGTGGTCAATTTCAGTGGGAAACAGACAGTGATCAAAGAACCAATCAATCCGCAAACCACATACCCCTCGATTAATACCACTCAAAGAAACCTGGAAAGGTGAATTTACTTAGTAAAAAAGGAGCTCCAAAAAATTAGAATCAATACACAAAAAAGTTACACATTCCCATAGAAAATTCAGTGAAATATTTAGGCGTTATATTTGATAGTAAATTAACATGGAAACCTCATGTAAAAATGTTAGTGAAAAAGGCAGAAGTAATTTACAATGTATTTCGTTCTATGGCTACAACAAAATGGGGAAGTCATCCTATTACCATGATGAATTTTTACGAAAACTATTACAAACCAACAATAGAATACGGGATTATAGTCTTTAATACAGTTTCGGAACGTGTATTTCGACCTTTGGAAGTAATGCACAGGAAAGTTCTACAAAAGTGTCTAGGACTGATGAAGAGTACTCCCAATGTTGCTGTATACATGGAAGCATGCGAATGGAACTTAAGTTATAGGAAAAGAGAAATGTCTATTAAATATCTGTTAAAAACAATGTCAGAAGTTAATCATCCGTTTAACGACATTCTATTCGACTTGGTTGAATTATATGATACAGGCAAAATTAATAACTGCGAAGATATAGGATGGGTGCAATTATACAGGGTGTTATTTTAATGGCGCCCACGGACCACGGAAACGTATAGAGGACATCAAAACAAACAAATTTTCTCCGTAACATTTTTCTCGTTGGTGCGTAGTTTCGGCGCTACAGTCATTCAAAAAAGCCCGTTTTGCCGCCTGAATGCTGGCAACCACACACAACATTTGATTGCATTGGTGACGTCATATCTCGTCGTGAAGCGATGCGTTACAGGGTTGCCAGGAACACACATATTCCGTGAAAAATGACATAGCTACAATCAGCCACATTATGTACCGTAAAACAACACGAGAAAACACGTTCTGTAACCTAACAGGAAGTAAACAAACGATACGAAAAATGGTAGAAAGAAAATGGAATTCAAGTGGAAGTAGACATATCGAATTTTGTCTTAGCTTACATATCAAATAGTTGCAAATCTAATTACCAAGTTGGTATCTACAATTTAGTCTATCCACTTCGTCCTTCTGATACTACAGCGCAGATGAAATAACTTGGCAGTGACGTCATCTCCCACCTTCACCTCTCCTTCCAGAAGCGAAGGCTCATTCGCTAGAGCGGACGCAGGCGTGCAAACCCCCACACTGCTACATTAGTCTTGCGAAACAAACCGCAGCTAAGAGCGAGTGATTGTAGGCTATTTTGTTTCTTTGTTAGTGAGGTTTTTTTTTTTTTTGCTGGTTTTGTCATTGTTGTACAATGAGTAGTGGCGTAAAGAAAGGTAAGCCCTTGCACAGCGATGCAAGAGAAATAGTTTTCAATGTGTATATGAACTTAGATTGCGATGAAAACAAAACAACGGCTGTTCACAGAACGTCTGTGGCAACAGGTGTCAGTGAAAGATCTGTGTGGAGAATTTTGAAGGAGAAAGACAAAAGTGTTGCGAGTGCGAGCGGGAAACCTTTTTCAACGCCAGGCAAAAAACGACCGAATGCCCAGCAACGTATAACAAATCTGGATTCTTTTGATGAAGCAGTCGTGCGCCGAACAATACATGATTTGTACACGAAAGGCATTGTTGTCACTGTAGATAAACTGATGAAGGAACTGCAAGAAAATATTAATTTTAAGGGTTCGCGTTGGTCGTTGTGTATGATCATAAGAAAATTAGGGTTCAGATTTAAAAAGCACAGCGTAGGCAGCAGGAAGCTACTCCTTGAACGAAACAGTATCGTTGCTTTGCGGCGATCATTTTTGCGTGAAGTTAAAGAACTGCGCAGAGAGCAACCCCGGCGGTCTTTCATTTACATGGATGAAACTTTCGTGAACACACACCACACTGTCCCCAAAGTTTGGCTGGATTCCAAAGATTCGGGGGGGTTAAAAGTGCCAACAGGAAAGGGTCCCAGGTTTATTATTGTGCATGCCGGTGGTGAAAGTGGATTTGTGGAGGGGGCGAAGTTAGTGTTCCTTTCAAAAACAACTTCTGGGGACTATCATGGGGAGATGAACACTAACAATTTTATGTTGTGGTTCGAAGAACAGCTTCTTCCCAATCTGCCCCCAGACTCTGTTATTGTGTGTGACAATGCTCCGTACCACAACAAGTTAGTGGAAAAAATCCCAACATCAAACAGCAGGAAGGATGAAATGAAGTCGTGGCTGTCTTCTCACAATATTCCGCATGCAGAAGGTTTGCTGAAAGCCGAATTATATGAAATAATTAAAATAAACAAGGTCGCTTATAAGAGGTACGCCATGGACGAAATTGCAGGAAGCAACGGACACAAAAGTGTTGAGAACTCCCCCATACCATGCAGATCTCAATCCCATTGAACTCATTTGGGCTAACGTGATATGTCGCTAGGAATAACATTACCTTCACAAAAAATAGCGTTCAGGAACTTATAGAAGAGGGTTTCCGACAGGTGACAAGTGAGGACTGGAAGAAAGCAGTACAACATGCACAGAAATGGGAGGAATTTTACTGGGAGAAGGATGGGCTTTTGGAAGAAAGAATCGAAAACTTAACTGTGTATGTCGCGACGATTCAGATTCAGACAGTGATGACAGTCTATCTTGCACAAGTGAAGAACAGGAGGATGATGACGTGCTTCCCATTGCTGATTAAATGTACTACATTTTTGCACTTTCCTGTTTTGACTTGCCTTACGCAATAATATATAACATGTTTCTTTCAAAAAGTGTTTAATTAATTAATGTTACTATTATTATTTACTTATTTATTTATTATTATTACGATTATTTCATCTAGCAGTGACATTAAATTGAAGATTGGTAGTTTGCACCGTGATCTTTACTGCTCCTACTCTTACTCATGCCATGATTCCTTTCATAGCAGTTGGCAACGCTGACTTAGCAGGGAGTGACGTTACTGCCAGGTTATTCCTTCCCGGCTGTAGTTGTCTGTGACACACTGAACAGATGACAAAATATAAATGAAAGAACTCAAAATTCCAAAGATAAGCAACACATAATATAATGTATATCCAGGGCAGGTTGAAAATACAGGGATATAAATAGTAGTAAAACAAACTCCCCGAAGACTGTGTTTATCTACGCACCGGATACACATGTAATTGTTTGCAACTCTGAACAGGGCAGTATATTCGCTAATGATTCATCATTAGATTGTTACTGTGGTTGTACGTGTTTTAACCGTAATGTATCAACGTGAACCTCCGATACTTCCGTTATCACCACAAAAGTACCACAAGGCATCTGGACACAAACCTGTAGATATCAACCTTCCAACGAGATTTGCAAATATTTGACATGTAGTTGGGCGTAAACAGCCAAATGTAAGTTGTAAGTACAATAAAATTTATTGTTGTTGATATTTGACATGTAAGCTGAGTTAAAATCCGATAATGACACTTCATTTTGAATACGTTTTTTACCATTTCTCATATCGTTGGTTCACTTCCTCCTTCCCCCGAGATGATTGCTGAGCTTCTGGCTGATAGGCTATCATCTTCGGTTTACTGGACGCGTTTCTCGCTTCGTTTTATAGCTAATAATGTGGTTGGTAGTTTTTAATTTTTCACAAAATTTGTGTGTTCCTTGCAACCCTACCGTGCGCTGTTTCGCCGCAGGAAATGACGTCACAGATACGATCAAATGTTGTGTTGGGTTGCCAGCATCCAGGCGGCAAAACGGTCTTTTTTGAACGGCTGTAGCGTCGAATTGACGCACTAACGAGAAAAATGTTACTGAGAAAAGTTGTTTGTTTTAATGTCCTCTACACGAATCTGTGGTCCGTGGGCGCCATTAAAAGGACACCCTGTATAACGAGTACTATGAGGATCATCAAAAATTATTGAAAGTAAGGAGTAAGCCCATATATACTCTAGATTTTCCTGTTTGTGAATATAGAGATATTTATTTTCCTGAACAATATACAAAATATGATTACATGGTAAGATGGAAAGATTATTACTTTATATATACAGACGGTTCAAAAAGTAGTCAAAATGTAGGATGTGCTGTTTATGATGTACAGAAGAAGGAATCAATTATGATACATTTACCGGAAGATTCTTAAATTTTTACAGCTGATGTTTATGCAATTTACCAAGCACTAATTTATACATATAAATTGCAACGAAAAAATATATTAATATTAACGGATTCCAAAAGTGTATTATATTCAATTCAGTCCAATTATGATTTATTATTTAAATGCTCCCCATACATTATAAACTGTGTAAAAACTTTACAAAATTTAAGGAGCAGGGGAAAGATAATTCATTTAACCTGGGTTAAAGCACATTGTCAAAATTTAGGAAATGATATGGCAGATTTGTATGCAAAACAAGCTAGGGTAATTCAACTTGTACTGAAGCTGAAAACCTGGTACACAGACCTTCTACCGAGGGTGAAGAAAAAGTTGAAGGAAAACTGGACGGAATGGTGCAAAGGTGAATTTCAAAATGCAGGCAGCTTTTATCAGAGGATAGCTAATTTCAATAGAATGAGGCCTTGGTTTACAAAAGTTAAAGGTTCACGGAATGTGATAGTATTACTAAATCGTATTAGGTCAGGACATACAACTACTAAAAGACATTTACAAAAGATCCCGATTGTACAAAACTCAAAATGTACATGTGGCAACAAGGAAGATATACACCATATCCTATTTGAGTGTAATAGATACACACAAGAAAGAGAGACATTCTATAAAACTCTTATAAACTGTGAAATTCCTTTTCCTCAGTGTTTGGAATCTTTGATTTGTGAACCTAACCTTACAGTTGGATATATATTGTTATCTTTTTTTAGAAAATGTGACTTAACTATTTAATAGAAAAAAAATGTTCATAGTATCTTTTAATAATAATGTACTAAAAATGTAAGTTTATGTACAGTACATATATAGATATGGGAAAAACTGCTTAGCGGTAATCCCAAGTAAAATGTAAATAAAATAAATAAATAATACGAAGTAGCGTGAGTCTTCAACCGGATCTCAGGGATGTTGCTGATGTAAGCAACGAAGAGGACAATTCTGATCAGCAAATGGAGGATTTACTCTCTTGTAAGGACAGATTTTCTGACACTCGCATGATTGAATGCACGTCATGCAAGAAGTGGGAACATGTAAATTGTAGGGGTTTTACAGTTATTCACTGGGTAATCTTCAGCTCTATGAAAGAAGACTATTACTGTAAGGCATGCAAGCCAGAATTCAATCCATTCACTCTAAAATCATACTTGGATACAGTAAATCCCGATATTGACCAAATTTTATCTGCGTTTCGCTTGAGTTTGGCCCAACATGAGAATAGGTTACTTCAGAACACTGAAACTCTGGAGAATAGCTTGCAAGACAAGTTGCTCCAGAATACCGAAACTCTGGAGAATAGGTTACTTCAGAACACTGAAGCGCTGGAGAATAGGTTACAAGAAAAGTTGCTCCAGAAGAATAAGAATTTGGAAACGAAGTTACAAGATAGACTTGATCAGAACACTGAATTGCTGCGCGAAAGTTTATAAACAAACTGTGAAGTTTGGGACACGAAATTGGTTATGTTGCAGCAAAGTATTGAAAAACTGAACGAAGGGCTTCAACATTTAGAAAATAAGTTGCAACAAGTTTCTGATTCTTGTCAATCAGCTACTAGGTTACAAACGAACGTATAAGTGATGAAGTAACTTTATTAAATTCGAAAGTAAGTGATCTTGAAACAAAACTAGACCACCATGATGACGTGTTAAAGCAACACTTATCAAACCAGTGGTTCCAACATGAAGTTTCTATAAGTACACTACTAACAAATATGAATACTACGCAAGTAAAGTTGCAAGAATTTGATTTTATGCTTAAGGATTTAAATGAGAAATGCATTAACTTAGAGCAAAGCGATGTTATTTGTACTAGTATGGTTAGAAACGTTCTACAGCCAGATAAAGAATTACGTAATGTTGACGCACTTACTATTAAACAGAGGCACACAGCATGCCAAACTGATACAAGATTAAATTCTAAAATAAAGCATGTTGCTATTAGTGAACACAATAAATGCGAAACATTTCATACAGGTTCTTCTGGCTATGATACATCTGATGCTGAAGTGAATTGTGCAAAGGAAAATCTAACCAAATTGTGCAAGGGCAAATCTGCTCACAATAAAGGTAGAAATGAATTTGGTAAAGCTCCCACTTCACAGGGCAAGAATACATATGCATTGCGGAATTGTGTTTTAGATAATACTGAATTTACTAATATCAATCCTACTGTTGACAAAATCCATTGTACATGTTCACTAAATAACTATTCATGTCTTTCTTCGTTGAACAGCTCTTTACTGTATGATAATAAGCACGTACATACTTGTGATATTGAAAATAATGCACCTAGTTCTTTATGTACTACAGACACATCGAAGCAAATTTATTCTACATCTAACCTAGAACTTATGTTGCTTGTGAAAATAAAGACAATTTCACAGGTCTTGAACCTTCAGTATGTGGTTACCAACGTCAAAGTACATGTCATTCCTTGATCCATGATCAGTTTCCTGATTTATATGTAAATCATAGTTCTTGTACTAAAACAAACTGTACTTATAATCCGTTGTGGCTGAATAATGATTGTACATGGAATTCTTATAACCAACCTGATACATGATCTAATATGTTTCACGAGTTAGTGAACTCAGTCAATTGCCACGTTTTGGAGGAGATGTTTCAAAACAGTCTGCCAGAGAATTTATCGAACAACTAACTGCAATGTTAAACTTAATTGGTGTTCCTTCCAAGTATAAATTATGCATAATTTGTAAGTGCTTTTATAATGTAGGCGCTTACTGGTTCAACAGTGAATAGAAGAGTTTCACTTCTTATGAGGACTTTGTACATAAATGTCTAGAGCGATTTGCTGCTAATGAGTTATTAGAAAGTCAGTTGACATTGTTACGATCTAGAAAATACAACCCAGCTTCAGGTTTATCTTTGGAAGCATACGCTTTAAAAGTGTACTCTGCTTATTGCAATCTTGTGGAAACTCCAAACAAAGTTGAAGTAATACGAATGATTTTGAAACAGCTACCTGAGTTAATTTCAAAGAACGTGGGCTGCCATAACATTACAGATCTTAAGCAACTGACGCAGAAATTAAGGACTATTGATTTGTATTCGAGTGATAAGAATAAAAGTTTATCTTTGCCCGGTGACAATACAGTTTCTGATGACAAGGCTAATAAGAAGAGGAGTTTCGACAGACCAAAACACTTCGTCAGGCAAGTAAATGTTGAGCGGAATTCTTATGATTCTACAACACAGACTGAAAATGCAGGAAGCAATGTAAATCATTGCCCATCTCGCAGAAGATTTGAACGTAATCCTTTAAGAAGGCAGTTTGTAAGATGTGAAAGGAATAATAATAACGTGAATAATTCTAACTTCAGGGGTGAAAATTATTCATCCAGATATAATAACAATGGAAATGTTAGTGCAAGAATAAATACAAATGTTGATGAACATTCATCTTATAATAGTGGTCAGTATCCACTTAATTGTAATACTAATCAGAATAGTGACAGTGTTTGTAATAATTCTCGTAATTCGATAAATTACTCGGATACTAGAACAAATAATCCTGTTTCATCTGAAAGGTTAGGTGAGTTTATTTGAACAGTGAGTTGATCATCGCTGTTACAAGAAAGTTCATTGCTTATATTATATATCTCATTATCATGTGTAAAACAGCATGAATTTATTATCGCTGTTCTGTTTATTTACTGTTGATCATGATATTGTCTTTTATGGAAAAACTTATGTTTGGCTTCTCCTTTCACAAGAAGTGAAGAAGAAATCTACTGAAGATGTCTGTAAAGAAGATGTGAAAGGAATGAGGGTACTGTCAGAGAAATAGTAGAAGAAGTGAAGAAGATACATTGAAGATATTAAGTTAGAAAAATATAGTTCTACACCAATGTACGATGTCAAGGTTTTCAACCGCAGGAGCAGCCTATTGCAACAGTTCTTTAATTGAAAGATAATTTTTGCAATTATATTTTGTTATTTTATTTGTGCATAATCCGAATGGAATGAAGTAAATTTTGTTGTACATACTTTATTCAATATTGATGTTATTTTGTTTGTTATTCGTTACTATGGTGACTGTAGAAATTGGTTAATATACTAATATGTTAAGTGACATTTATCAAGTGATTTTATTTAAAATATTGCAACAAACTGCTCCACACTGGGGACAGTTGCACTAACCACTCCGCCGCGAAGATCGGCATACCTCTGGAGAGCTAAATAGAGTTATATTGTACTTTTCATACAAAAGTTTTCGAAAATCATGTGCAGATGAAAATTTTTGATCAATTACTTTTGAGAGCTGTGTCCGTTGGTAATGATGGACCAAAATCGGTTTCATAATATTTCTGTAATTGCATTTGCCATCACTTTCTCATGCGTTGGGTTCTGTATGCAGTAGTGTTTAGGTAAGCAAATCAGGTCTTATGGCCCCCAAAGTAAGTAGTAATTTTGTTCTATCCACGGGATTTTCGTCCCTTGACCCGCCGTGTAGGAATTCTACGTATGTACATGTAGTATTGATTCTTAACTCATATGTACGTACAGTAGAATCTGTACTCCTAGTTCCCCACCACAGATCTAGGGAAGAAACACGTGCTGTTAGAAAGAAATGAATGTTCAGTTAGTGGTATGGAGCATTACACAGAAGATATTAACTGAAAACTTCTGCATTTTAGCCATTTTAAAATGAACAACAAATTCTATCACCTAAAAATATTTCGGTGGTCTTTTCTTCTTTGATCTGCGGTGCTGAACAGATTACTACATTTATTGTTTTAATACACATATTTGGGTGGTAGACACCCTAAAGGCTTGTTCATATAACTTTCACAACATTTACATGATTTACACATAGCAATGTCTCTTCTTACGTTTTTTTTTTTTTCGGGTGACTAATAAACTGATTAGTGTAATTATAATGGTATCATAATTTGAACTGAACAGAAAAACAAGTGTCACTTCTGTGTGAAACGCTCGTGTTGCCTGTCCCGTGTCTCTTGCCACCTGTCTCCGGTGTGAAATCTCCCTTAGAACATCACCAAGACGTAGTTAATACATGATAGACTTTCCTTTTCACAAAGTATCAACACTATCTTTGGACTCTCACAAAAGAAATTATATTTTTGAATATGCTTTTTGTTTTCAAACCAGATAATAGTAACTTCTCGTCTGTTTTGCCTCGATTTCCTGTCGATTCGTTGTTTATGTAGACTCTTTAGATGACTAAGGGTAAGCTGTTAACTAATTCCTTCTCCCTCTCTTCTTACCTAATTCACGATTCGGAGAAATTAAATTAGGTGCCAAGGCAGAAAAATGTGTTTGCAATTAGGACACAGGTCTTCGAGGTTATTTCTGTTCAGGCAGCAAGCGTTCGCAATTAAACACACGGCCATGAAATTAGGCGGGTGGCAGAAGTTGGCGCTGTTGCCACGTCCGAGCACAACCCAATGTGTTCGGATGTTTAAGAGAATGAAAGATCTCGTTGTAGAGTTGGTCTTTGTAATCCATGGGATACAAACTGACAGTATTTGCTCGAAAGGACAGGGATGATACTGTATGCCCCGGAGAGAGGTTGGTCTGACGCTCGAACTAGGAAACGCAGCCCAGTTGATGTTGGCACACACTAGACGGGAACCAGCGACTTTTGTCCCGCTCAATCTTTGCTTTTCACATATGTGGCACCAGCGCAATTCTGCCCAGCCGCCTAGATTAGTGGCCGTGCATTTAGGACTGTTCGCTATTGCCGCATGTTGTTGCCATAGGCGTTAGAGGGTGTGCGTGCAAAATTCTTGATGAATCTTGAGGCAAGGGGGGGAGGGGAGAAAACTATACTCCAAATCGATATTTAACAAATTTTCATAACCACATATCGGGTGGGTTATCCTTAATTTGTTCGGAAACCCTGCAAATACCATCCCTGTATACATGTCATGTGCGTACTTCACGAAAATATCCTATTCTACACTCTTGGTCTTAATTCAGTATTTACAAGAGTTTTAAACACCTCCACTTTGTCACTGACATATCCAATTACATTCAAAACAATACCCCTTTATGACTTGGAATTTTCATCGCCTTGTAAATGCTTCGTCTATTATAAATGGTATACTATTCTTTCTTAAAGGGGATTACATCTCTCTACACTAAAAATTTCTAAGTGAAATAATTAGGAAGTATAACTGGCCCTCTTGCCCCCGTGCCCTATGGTAAAAAAAAAAGGTAAAGTGTTCCCCTGTGCATAGCACCACGCCATGAAGGCGTATAGGGGGTGTGGGGGTAACGCCCCACACTTTCTTGATCCGGTCGTGAGTGGGGGTGATGTGATCAGCATCACGCCCCTGACCGCCTTTACCCCCCAGGGTTTCCCCCAGGTACCCATGTTATTCGACGCTGGGTAGGCGCCGGGGCCGCTTCCACATGGTTGTTGCGTTTTTTCGTGAACGAAGCCTTTCTCATACCTCCTTTGTTAGTTCCAATTATTGTGCTCTTATCTGTTTCATCACTCATCATTCACCTTCGTCGTGATAACTAACGAAAGAGTTATAGAAGCAAGAATAAATAATTAAAATACCACAAAGTTTCAGTTTCCTATAAATGAGAATATTTTGACAATACCGGGCGAGTCAAAAGTTCCTTAACACCCTATATAAATTGGGTACAACTGGTCACGATAGAAACAAGTGAGGCCCAGGGGGAACTATGAGAAATCTCGTGAAATTATAGTCTGATTTAATACATAGCATCACC
The DNA here is from genome assembly GCF_977018435.1 of Lepisma saccharinum. NCBI lineage: Eukaryota > Metazoa > Arthropoda > Insecta > Zygentoma > Lepismatidae > Lepisma > Lepisma saccharinum. The sequence goes on along the minus strand of NC_139234.1, from coordinate 73,429,790 downwards.
CTCTCCCCATTTAAATCTTTAAAGTTGGATTCAATATGGCGGCCAACAATATGGCGGACCTCCGCCTGATACAAACAACTAATATTCCCCCTGGACATAACATGTTTCTGTCGAGACCAATTGTACCCAGCATAATTCCTTTACAGTTTATTAGGCGTTTTAAAAGATTTTTCACTCACCCTGTACTTTTAATTTGTTGCTTGGCTATTTATAATTCCGTCTTGCAACCGTACTTTTATTAAGTTCAACTTACAAGCGACAGGGTTGATTGATAAAAGGGAGCTTTCATACCGAAGTGACAAGCGACAAGTCACACGCTACAGGCCACAGATTTCCCACTGGAGGGACAAGCGATACGGGCCTTTCCAGTCTATAAGAAAGGATTCAGTGATCATGCGCAACGAGCAGATCAAGGAGAGACGATGAGAACAGTCGACTTTCTATCTAGCCACCGAAGTTCCCGGATTTAAATCCCGATGCGGGTGTTCCTTGTCACTCTTTATAAAATTATCATATCACTCATCTGCATCGTTGTGATTAGTCAAAAGATGCAGAAAAGCGACTCTATGAAACAAAAATACAAATACAAACGAAGAAATGTCTTTTTTTTTAACTTTAAATTAGAGAATACGAGAAATTAGACAACTGATAATGTCAAGAGAAGATTGGACTGTAGGAAAATCAGTTGCTAAGATACTGTAAAAGTTACTGAATTAAAAGTAAACACTCCAAAAAAGTAATAAGTTCATTTCTATTGCTAATTAGTAGACTTATAATCACAATGTCCATCAGGTATTCGTTGATTTTTAAAAAAGCATATGATTCTGTCAAAAGATAACACAGACCTCCATGGGTTTGGATGAATCACAGATGACTGTTGCCCCTGAATAATTTCGGCATGCTGATTCCAAAAAATGAAATCCATTTTTACCCATCACGTGTAGTTTTTTCCAGAAAATAGCAGTATATTAACTACCTTAATTCCACAATAAAATGTGTAGTTCCATGATTTCCTTAATAGATGGCTCTGTTTAGATAATAGGAAAATATTGGCTTTCTACAATACAAATCCTCCTATAAATGCACATAGAATAGTAATCATTTAATTCACCTTCCATGTTCACAAGACATATTGATATTAAAAATTGTAAACTTTGATTACGTAAATTCCATTTTCGAAATCCCTCATAAAAGTCCAAATGTCCAAAACTCAATGTTATAGTGTAGTGTGTTGATTGAACTTAATGACGTGGAGAAAAATCATGATCTACGGAAAAATCCTGACGTGATGGGAAGAAATTTATGTGATGTGCATGATCAGCATTCAAAATACTTCCAGAATCACCTATTGATTTCAAATCATCTGATTTTTTAAAAAAAATGCAGGGTGGTGTAATAAGTCGGATTTGAAGTATCTAAGAAGCTTGAATATATTAAAATGTGCACATAAATGAAACAGAAAGTAAGATTCGTGTGGGTACTAATGTGCCTGACTAATTTACAATACATGATGGGTTAAAACAAGGAGATGCATTATCTGCATTGCTCTTTAATTTTGCCTTAGAATATGCTGTTAGGAAGGTAATAGAAACTAATGAAGGACTAGGGGATGATGTAGGTTTGGAAGTTAGCAAAGATAAAACTAAATATATGTTTACAGGCCGAAACCAAGTGTTAGGTAATAATCAAAATCTAATTATCGATATCATTTGAATCAGTTTTAAAATTCAAGTACTTAGGAGTAATGCTAACACATGAAAATGATGTTAAAGAGGAAATAAGAAGCAGACTTAATTAAAGAAATGCATGTTACTTTTCTCATCAAAAACTTTTATCTTCTCGTGAAATATGTAAGAAACTAAAAGTTAAAATATACAAAACAGTAATATTACCTGTAATATTATATGGATGTGAAACTTGGTCCCTTATTTCTGGTTTACATTGTTCGAGTAGACGGGAGAGTAGCTGGAGCGAGGAGGGTAAAGCGAGCAACTCTTCTCATGCAAACAACTGGGGTACTGGAGCCAGTAATCGATCCAGTAGTCAGGACAGTAGAGTGGCTGTCCACGGAGGACAGGTCAATGTAAATGCTTTCTGAGGACAGTATTTAGTCTGTTATGTGAGTATCCATGGGATTTATGTGGAAATAAACTACGGGCGTATGAAACTATAAGTGTAGGAGATGAGACTTGATAAGTAACATTGAAAATAAGGAATTTACGTTCTACGTACAGTCACGGACACTTCTGGGTTGTAGTGATCTCATTGAAAGTCTCGCAGGTTGTTACAAGGCAGAAGTGTCCGTGAATGTACAACCAAGAACGATCGATAGAAAAATCAAGGAAATTAGTTTTGTTTCCAGACTTGTCCTCGTAAAAAAAAATGTGTAAACAGTTTCAAGAGCTTTTATTTTAAAATCGCCAACGACGTCGATGGGTTCATTCTGTCAAAAGAACACCAAACAGGCAACAGCTGTAGCCACTTTCCCACTTTGTTGGAGTCAAGTAGAAAGTGTGTAAACCAGCCTTTACATTAATAGAGGAAAATAAATTAAGAGTATTTGAAAATAAAATCATTAGAAAAACATTTGGACCTAAAAGCGATGAGGTGACTGGTGAGCGGAGAAGGTTCCATAATTTAGAACTGCATAATTTGTATTCATGTCCAGATATTATTAGAATAATTAAATCAAGAAGACTTAGATGGACAGGTCATGTGGCACGAGTGGGAGAGGAAAGAAGAGTTTACAGGATTCTTGTTGGGAAACCTGATGGTAAGAGACCTGTAGCAAAGCCAAGATGAAAATGGAGGCATAATGTTGAGATGGACCTAAAGGAAATCTGTAAAGATGGAAAAGATTGGATTGATCTCGCCCAGGATAGGGACAGATGGAAGGCTTGTGTTGTTGCAGTCATAAACCTTCGGGTTTAAGAAGACTAGAGAGTAAATAAGTAATTAGTAGCCTTTAATACATTGGATCTGTCTGCATCAAGAACATAAATCTGAGTAACTATAATTATAGCGTAAGGTGAAGCGGTCATCTACCTAGGTACAGATCTAATCTACTATAAGGAATTACTGCATAAAGTTTATATTAGAAATCACAAAATTATCTTAACTAATTATAATTCAATTGTATAGAATTGGTAAGTAATAAATATTTCTTTTTCTTGTTTACATACTGTACGTATAAACAGAAATTTAACATACTAAAATTCTCAACTATAGATGGCAGCTCGGTCGTAATGTACGAAATGTTAAAAGAGTAATAGCAGTTGGGAGTAATTTAGATTTTGCTTCTCAAAAAAGTATTTTACAAAATATTGCACCTCAAACGGTAACAACAAGTTTACAATTAATAAATATTTACTTTACATATATTTAGTTATTTGAAAGATGGCTTTTGGAAGATACTATTCATTATTAATTTAAGTTAATTGACAAGAAAATTCGTTTGGATCTTGCATTAAAAAAATCAGTAGATATTTTTGTAGAGAGTGCATTATGGTTCCGACCAGATTGCGCTTTTAGATATTATGATTGGGAACTTCCGCTGTGGAGACTTCTATCCTAAAGGTATTGCTTGTTCACTCGGTTGCCAATATGATGCTGCCAAAATTTCAACATGAATCTTTTCATAAATTGTCTGTGGTATCTGCAAAATACAGTGCTTTTCAGGGTCGAGTTGCCCGTGGAGCGGCGGATAACTGACTGGCCAGAGAGAGCGCATCTGTCAGACCCACATTACGCTGACCTTGACACTGAACGCGTCAGATAGCTGGTGCCCAGTTTGCACGTATTTAGTATTATACTGTTTGGTTATACAGGGTGTTTAAAAAAGAATGACCCGATATTAAAACGTTATATTTAGTGATGAAAATATATTACAAAAATGGAACAAAGTGCAAAATACTCACAAAATGATAAAGTTTTAGCAATGTTATTACAAGTGCTCTATGTGTCCTCCATCAGCCGCACGGACAACATCCAGTCGATAGCTAAATTCATCCCACACTTTTTGCAAGGTAACTTCTTCTACTGTAGTCACTGCTGCTGATATCCTGTGTTTGAGTTCGTGTAGGTAGGAGCCAACGGTGGAACAAAAACACGTTCCTTCACGTATCCCCACAAGAAGAAGTCGCATGGGGTCATGTCTGGAGATCATGGAGGCCAAGAGTGTAGGGCATTGTCTCTGGGTCCCCTAAGCCCTATCCAGCGTTGAGACAGTGTGTCATTGAGTTGTCGTACGAGTGTGATGGGGCTCCGTCCTGCTGAAATATGAAATCATCAGAGTCCTCATGAAGTTGTGGAAAAAGCCGGGTCTGCAGCATTTCAAGATAGCTCACTCCCGTCACTGTGTTTTCCTCTAAAAAGAATGGGCCATAAATCTTGGTGTGAGAAATTGCACAAATGAATCGGCAGGTTTAAGAAGAGAATGAAGACCAAAAATGTCAAAATGACCTTTTGTTCTCCACATCATCGGAGAGCGTTCCTCTACACGTGAGTGTAAAGAAAGATATAAAAAGCAGTCCCTAGAGGAAGATAAAGAACCCTGATATCAACGTAAGGTGTAAGAAGGAAATGAATCCCGTGATGCTGTGACAATCCCCACGGATGCAGCTTACAATGCCACATTACCAATCAACGAAAAAAAAAGTGAATGATGTTAGGAAAATGATCCCCTACATTCCAGATGACAAAAAACCTTTCTACGACATCATGGTAACATGGTCTACAACTTCTCACCACGATGAAGATCAGTAGGTGGATGAATGACTGGTTGTTGTCTGGCTTCATTTCATTGTGCACTTTCGTGTTGTAAACTACACGAGAATATATTTTATTTTCCATTGCACACTTTATTTCCGAAAGGTGCAACACCGTTGCTAGATGTTACAAAATTTACAAAATGTAAAAGTAAAAAATTTCAAACAGTGAAATAATTATCCTGTAGAGTCCTTTATGCTCTATTTACTGACGGCATTATATAACCTGTCATAAATTCATGTGATCTGAATTTTTCATTATTATGCAATTTTGCAAAACGCTTAATTTTTTTATAGTAAACACTTCAAGAGCCATAAATATCAAACCGCTTGAACAACTTCGCCAGTTTTTTTTCTATGGGATCTGTGGTGTTTGTAGATATGATATTCTTCGCCTGAGTGAATTAATTTACTTACGAGGAGAGTTATATACATATATACATTGGATATTTTGTATAAATCATCAGACCGTAACACTAAAAACTTGGTTAGCGAGAAACTTTTCGGTTTGTCGCGATACACATGCAGATCAAGCTAGAAAAGTGTTGACCATTGTTTGAAGTTATTTTTAGAATGCATTGTTACTCCACAGCACCGTTATTTATTCCGCAATCGTAGTTTGTTTATGCGGGCTTGTCTGGCGTATCAAATTCATTGCGCGCCACCGAGGTTACAATTCAGTTGCAGGCAGGTGCCCCGGTTCGTAGGAAGTGCAGTGTGCTTTATTTTCCGTAAAATATTATGTATCTTAATGTTTGTTTTTGCATTTATTTAATTCTGTTTATGTAAAGGATACAACATTCAACGTAAGAAGTAATAATAGTTGCGTGTATTACACATATAATGCAAATGTAAAATAGTAAATAGTTACGTCGAAATATAAACATTTACATGCAAATCTTGAGGTAACTACAGTTTTTTTTTTTTCAAAATGCATCAAATACATAGATTTTGATGATTTCCTATACGATATTAAGGAAGTAAATTTGTCGCAATCATTAGCGATTAACAGCGAATCGATGCGACTCCGTTTGTTGATCTGGCAACGCCGCGCTCCATTTAACCCTACTGACTTTTAAGGTTGAGACGCTCTAGAGTAATACTTAACATAATTCATCATAAAGTTTCGGGTATACCCTCCAATGCCTTTAGCCTCTCCAGAATTCGGCTAACATCATTCCCGCGGTCTGTGTGTCCTGGGTTTAATTCTACGCCGCCTATCACAAGCAGCGCCATCAACACCAATGCACACAAAGCAGATTCCATTTTTATGTTCATAGTACACTCGGTGCCATACGGCAACAACTTCCGCCCTCCACGGTTATTCCAGGGAGCCTCTACGAACGAGCTCTCCAGACGCACAACTAGATCCCCATCCTTAGCGCGCACAACCGGCAACGTCGCACTCACACAGGAACACGTTTTGTGATTTCCATCCTATATAGGTGTACCCTGTATACGTGCTTATGGATATAGAGTTATACTTGTAACATTATCTCTTTACATAAGTGTAAACTAACGCTTGGTATGTATGCGTACAGCATGAGGGCTCGCATTGCAGAAATATATTCTAAAAATATTTTATCATAAAATTTATCTTGGTATGTATCTTAATATCCCCTTAAGCAGAAAACTGGCAAATACATCTAGAAATATAGTTGTCCGAACCAAGAAATTATAATAAGAAGAACAATAATAATGAAAATGCTAAAATTAATATGTTAATAAAATTTATAAGTCTATTCATAATAAGTAAATAAATTAATATTGCATTGCTATTATTACACGAATAGGAACATAGATGGCATGAGAATACAGACATAACAACACGTATTCATTATCTCGCTTACGTTTAGTTAATATCACCAAAATTTGTACATTAGTGTAAAAAGATAGAGAATTGAATATTTATTGAATAACATATAAGGATGTTGGATCCAGTGGACAAGAAGTAAAGTTCCTCACTAATATTTTATGCATATTATTTATAAGCAGTAGTGTACATGTCTACTTTGATACTGTCATTCAAAGCAGTATGATCCCAGTATAATCCTTACATTCCAGCAAATTCGGTGGAAAATAAATAAACCACGATTATGCAACAAATACTAAAAAAGTATATTTTGATTATGTCAGTACTTGGTAAGCCTTTCTGGGGGGTGGGGTGGGGCTGTCCGGATCTCCTGGACGCCTCTAAATATGCCCTTGCAAGGATGGTATATTTAGGTATGTTTATGAAAAGTAGACATATATGAGCACTGTAAAAATGCGTTATAAGGTTCAAGAAAACACGAACGGATGTACATTAAAACTAAACTTTTAATGCAAAGGAATAGAAAAGAGCCAAGAATCCGCATCCTGATCATTAATTGATTGAAAGTATTAAAATTTTGGGGTGCGTCGGCAATTTAGGCCATTTTGCACCCTTCAATATATACGGGGAAATGTCCTCTTCTCAAATTCTTATTGAATATCTTAAAACAAGGGGTGTAAAAAGCCCTTTGGGAAATATTAAATGTGCAAGGTTATAAAGGGGCCTGCGCAAGTCAAACACAACACATTAAAAAGTAAGAATGAACTAAAAGCTTCAAGAGTCCGGCTTCTTGCAAAAACCTAAAAATATTTGACAAAATTCGGTTCTTAGGATAATCACGAGAATCAAGGAGAAAAAACACCCTAACATTTACTTGGAGTAACTAAGAAAAATAACGGAAACATTGCTTACACTTTAATAACAATGAAGTAACGCATATAGAAATGCCAAAATCGTAGCCACAAAAACATTATATATTCTATTCTACCACAATAATACACATACGTATAAATTAGCACTCAAAGAAATATTTAAATTTTCTGAACTCACGCCGTAAAGTTGGCAGTTCACAATCCTAGAATATTCAAAACAGATGAAATTTCCCAACTGATGGATACGCTTATGTTTCACTTCAGGCTACTTGCATTGCTTTACAGGTAACATAGCAACGACATTATATAACAATGGCTTACATCATCATTGATCATTGTTAAAACTAAAGAAATAGCAGTCCCAAAACATTGGTGTATGTATTTATAACATTACGAGGCGAAGTACATTGCGTCAAGCGCTGCGAAGCCAGAGATGTAAGGTTCGAATCCTGACCGAGGTATGGATGTATCATTCAGATTGTTCCAATCTTCAATTTCATTCGTTCATTGTTCAATCTCTGTCACAAGGTTATTTGCGAAAAGTCTAAACATGTTTGGCCATGAAGACTTTGAAATATAGGCCGTGTCCGAAAGGTGCAACACCGTGTTTGAAGCGAACATCCCCCGAGAATGGTCCCGCAGTTTGGTCTTGAAGTCATGGACTGGAAGTGAAAGTCTTTCGAACTGCACTTGGACTGCATCGCCAAATACGATCAGTAGATAAAACTCAGGACACATTATTCTTCCCGCGTTTTAAATATTATTTTTCCACCATCGAAATCATATAGCTTACCAATTTAAAATGTTCTCACACATACATTTCCATACATTAGAAGAACTCCAACCAACAACTTACTGGCTTTCTACCTCCGTGATTTCAAACAAATAAACAACGAGTGCAGAAGTAAAGTACTCAAGCTTGCAACGATGCGTGCCCCGCGCTGTGGTCTCGATTGCTCGCTTTCGAACTGCACCAGGTTACGTCACTTCCGACAACACCATACTTGAAGTCTGATCTATGTACAGTCACTTACGCTTCTGGGTTGTAATGATCTCATTGACTTACAATGGAATCATTACAACCCAGAAGTGTCCATGACTGTACCTATCGTACAGATTCATGGTGTGTGGCTGGGGAGGCCGACGGGTCAATATGCAACAAGACATCGATGTCTCAGTTACACCAAACTGACTCAAAATTAGATTTTTCCTCTTAACTTTCATAGTAGCTAGATACCTGGTATTGCATTTGAGAAAAATCAGCCACGTCGATTACTAAGTATTGCACAAATATAACCTATTGTAACAAAACGTTTTAAAATACACTTGGTATGGTAGAGAAATTATGTTTGAAGTATTGAATAAACGCGAGAATCTAGGGAAATATGTCGTGTATTTTGCCTTAAGAGAATACGAAATAACTTGTGTACTTAAACGTATGACACTGTTAGCTATACGTATAAGACTATCTTCTGAGAAAAAAATAATTGGGAGACAAAACGTCCACTGCGAATGTAAATGTTCTATGTCCAATTTTTCATTTTTTCAGGAGAGCCTTCTAAAGTTTGACATGATATATTTCTTGGATCTTTGTCACCATTTCGTTAAAAGTTTGTATCATTGCAAAGACTGATATATTGAAGCCTCTCTAAAAGGAAGTAGTTGCTTGGTTAGGTATTTATGCTGTAATTAATAATCGAAATTTCAGAAATTGCACGCAACACTAGCTTTGATTTGAGCGTGCCAGTATTCTGTCTCCCAGATATGACACTGCATTCTGGAAACAAGATGGAGATGAAACAATCTCATTATAAATTTTCCATTCGGTAGCAAATAAATAATTCATATTTTGGGAAATCAATCAACTACTTTGATTCCACTATTATCCAGAATCTTTGTCTGTTATCAATAAAATTAAGATCCGAAGACCGCTACAATTGCTAAGCAGCTCCCACAAGTGACTGAGGTTAGAACGTAAGTGATTTATCTCATGTTCGGATGGCGCTTGTGGTTGGTTGAGGAAATTGTCAGTAGTAGGAAAGTATATAGGATGAGCACCACTTACAAGTGTAGAAAAGAAGAGGCTATTTGATTGAACAATCCGATTTGCCCACACTTAAAACAATGGCAAGAGGGGCTTATACCCCAATTCCTCAGGTGTGATATGCTCTGAATTTTTAAGAATTTTGAATTCTAGTGTAGAAAAGATGAAGCCTCTCAGACAGATTTGCCTACACTTAAAACTATGCCAAGTTCCCATATCATCTTATTGTTTATAGTGTGTTTTTCTGTCAAAATCCCAGGAGACCCAGTAGAGTGTGGTGCATAGCCCCATGGTTTTTATTGCCTTGTAAACAAGAGGCTCTGGGTTTGAGTCCTGATAAAATGTGAAGCCTCCCCTGATGGCAAAGTGTTAATATTGTTGCCTTGTAAACAAGAGGCTCGGGTTTGAGTCCTGATAAAATGTGTAAAATTGAAATACATGTGGCAAAATAATATGTCCACACGTGAGATTTTGAGAATAATTACTGCTAGTTGATATACAACTGATAGCTCCCAGATCTGAAACCCCCCCCCTCCTCTCCTCAGACAGATTCGGCCATGTGTGTAAAAGCTATATCTGTGTGATTGTTGTTCATAAACTTGTCAAAAATATGGCCCTTTTGATATTGTTTTTGGCCATATTCCTATGCTCTACAACTTACAGATCTAATTCAATACAAAATGCAAGCAAAATTTGAGCTGTTGCCTGCTTTTTTTCTAATCTCTGATCAATTCCATTGCTCGGGGTAAGCAATTATTTAGCTCGGAAATGCATGAATTGATATTAATCTATCAAAAGACTAATGTTTTGCTTGCATGCCTTGCCGGCACACAAGAGATATAATCTACACAGCTAGAAGGGAGCATTAATGATATTTCTGTGTAATTCACTGAAGGGGCCATTAATCTTTCTGTGCGACAGGGGAAAAATTCTTAGTCATGCAAGACAACATGTAAAAGTGTAACAAAGATCATTGAGATAAAGATACAAATTTTCTGACACAGTGGCAATGAACTGCCTTGCATGCTGAAACCAATTCTAGTTTTGCATTATTCTGATAATACAAGCATAGGCAAGGCTTAGAGAATAATTCATTGTACGGTTCAAAATCCAATTTTGTCTGTATTAGCTTCTGGGTCTCAGAACCCAGTAAAATGTGGATATATTCCATATGGAGAAGTGTTAATATTGCTGCCTTGTAATCAGGGGCTCTGGGTTTGAGTCCTGATAAAATGTATAAGATTGAAATACATACAACAAAATAATATGCCCACACATGAGATATTCACTGCTAGCTGATATACAGTTGAGGTTTGAAACCTGGCAAAGTGTGTTGTACAACAGCATAATAGAGCAAATATCTTCTAGAATTGCTCCGTGACTCTCTCATTTCTTACATCATAAACATATGATTTTTCACCTATGAGAATAACACTACATATGGTGTCATCAGGTAATGCCTCATGGAATTCACAGATAATTTTAATATTTGTCCTGTCATTAACCACAACTTGTTTCCTTTTTGAAGTGTTGATGACAAACATGGGTCTCTGTGCTTTGAATTCATCTGGTGTGTAATACGTGTCAGTATTGCCAGTAGTGACCCTTTTGTATGCTGAAAATGCTTCATATAATTTGAGGAAATCATCCTTGGACATGTCTAAATTATAATTTTCTCTAGGAAATACCTCATTTCTGCCATTTTTAAGATATATGTTCTTGATGTTGCAGTTATCAAATTTACTTGAATTTTTTTCCTGATTATTGTGTCTTCCAGTCTGAAACAGTACCACCACAAAATCCGGCATGTCATATTGTATACTGGAAAATGAATTTGTAGCATCAAACTCATAATAAGTACCAGTTGCGGGCTTCTGTACACATTGATATGTATAAAATTGTAGAGGAATCTGTGGATTTTTTATTATATCAGCTTTGTATTTAAGAGCATAACTGGCTTCATACTCAACAACCGGGATTCTTAGCTCCATAGTCTGAATAATGCATTTGCCTGCATCTGGTAGGGTATTAGGCAGAGCTTCCCCTGTAGAGTTTAATGCACTGTACCTCATCAAAGCATTATTATCATTCGCAGCTCTTCTAAATGTGATTCTTAAACCACCCTTCCACATAATATCTTTGTAATCTGAGAAGAATCCTGGCAATAGGCGCATGGGGAACAGTACTGTGTGGTTTTTAGATAATATCTTATCACCAGCCTCAAATCCACCTATTTTGTAGTAAGAAGCATCGGTTTTGGATAATTTTAGTGTGGCCAAAGCTGTGGAGGTAATGCCGAGATAATCCACTCTGTTTATAACAACACCATGCTTTCTGATCTCAATTTCAGAGAACAGATGCGGCACAACATTATCAACCAATCTTATATTTGAATTTGCCGGATAATCTGTACCATCGAGCTTTACAACATCAAATTTGATGTATAGATCTGCTCTGTGGGGGTGTATAAAGCCATCCCCTACATCAAGATCAACCTCAATCTCTGTGTTGGGTTGATTTAAATTTGCAAATGTCCTCCTGTTTGGGGGAAATGATTGTAGCTCATAACTCTCAATATTTTCCATTTTTTTTCTTGTATGTATTTTTATTTAAATATTAATCTCTATGATAGCAGTTGTTGTGGCTCCAGCAAAATCAACTAATTCTTCTTTTTCATTAGTGACCATCAATTCAATATAATCTATTCTATTATGGCACACAGGAAAATATAATGTTGGGGATGGATTGTAGATGATGGGCTCCATAAATTCAGAGTTAGGTTTGAATGTTGCAATGATGCCGGTTTGTTTGTGAGTGCCTATGCCATTTGATTTGGTAATCATACCCTCAGCCACATTACTGTGAATATTCTGAGTCTCTATGGCTAAGAATTTGGGTATATTCATAGCAGTGTGTTTGATGGCCGCTTCAAGTTTTGTGTTGTTCTCAAATCCTAACAGCTCTCCTATAGTACCCAGATCCACTGTTTCTGTAGCAGATACAATCTCTACTCTGTGAGTGACAGAATTTTGACTTAACACTACACCTCTGGGTAATTGAGCATTTAGAGTGGACAGATTATATTGCCCTGGAGTGATGACAATTTTTTCATTACCAACTGCAATTGTGTTGTTGTGGTGTGTAATATTGGGGATCAAGTACATGCCATAAAATGCTCTGAGAGCTATTGTTTTGGGATACACTATGTCATCATGTAATTTGAGTTTCAATATTGAATTTTGGCTGGTGAGATGGAATACCCCCATGATGTTTCAGATACCACAAGGCTTTTTGAAAATCTTCAATTGATGGTTTATTTATTTGAGACATATATCTAAGAACAGATAAACACAAATGTCCGCAATTAACATCTTTGAAATTTTGAACACGGGCATTATTGTAATAAAGATTAGTTGATTTTAGATATTTAGATATTTTATTAAATTTTCAGGTGGAACACCTCCAAATGAATCAAACACAAATGCCTCATTTTTTAAATATTTAAGGTAACAGATCCAGTGAGTGCCCTGATTTTTGTACTTATCCAAATTAACAATGCCACACTCTTTGTTGAGTGGTTGTTCTGGAAAAGAATCAGACATGTACACACCTCTAAAATGTTTGATGCCCAGTGGCTTGATTAAAGCTTCAATATCTTGGTTTGTAAGCGGCTCTTGTTTTTTTTAAACTTATTCATGGCTCTCTTAACACCTTTGCCTTGTTTCTCCATGGCCTGGTTATGGCGCTTCAATTCATCTAATTCTGCCCTATTCTTCTTGGCATCTATTACTGTTTTTGCTATGGCAGCTGATCCCCCAGCCAAGCTCCCCACAGCCCCGAGAGCAGCTAAGATGGCAGGGATGGTAAATATAAATCCCCCCACATGTGATTTTTTTCTTGATTGCTGTAATTTTTTTAATTGGGGGGGTACTAAGCAACAATTTCATACCATGGCCCTTGGCAATACAAGAATTTTTTTTCTTGCGCTGCTTTTTGGTCAAAAGGCTATCAATAGTTTTAAGAGATTTGAGACCAGCATAAGGTATTTGATACATAACACCCTTGGCCTTCATTGTAGGTTTATTATATACATATTCACAACCCCCACCCCAGTTTTTGTTTGGTGTTCATAGCTATGGTGGTTCCCAATGCTGCTTTTTTTTCACTTAAAGAAGCATCTTTGCTTACAAATCTACCAAATGCAGCCTCTTCTAATTTCTTGTCTGCCACATGTCTCTTGTCAAGATCAGAATGTGTGTTGTATGCTTGGTCATGGTCTCTACAAGCAGCATCTAGGGGATTAACACCAGGATCACCTCTGTTTAATCTATGGTCCAATTTTGTGCCTGGACCACAATACTGATAGCCTGGAATGTGTAGTTCAAATGGCAGCTTGTTTATAATGTCATTAACAAGCCCCCGACCCTCAGAGATATTCCAAAATTTAGGTGGTAGAGTATTAATAATTTTTATAAGATATCCAATCCCCTTAGTGTCATTCACTATAAAATTAGACAATTTTGTGCTTATCATGTCCATAATTCCAACCTTTTCATTGTAAAAATTGTGGTTGCCAGCATTTTCCTCCCCAGCTATTACCAATAACCTATCTACAAGTTTCCTGACATCATCAACCCACACAAATTCTTTGGGCAGGGTGTTGTATTGTTTGATTCCACTGCCAGTCTTGATCTGTGACCATATGGGCTTGATTAAATTATTGTATTTTGCTCCACTGCTAGACTTGACTCTTTTTTGTGTGGGATCATTGTTCTGGTATAGAGCATCTGATTTTATTAATATTTCTTTGTAATATTCATAATCTTGATCTGTATAGCTGCCAGGTCTTTTCCTAGTCATCAGTTCCCACAATCCAGGTGTGCCGGGGTACTTAACAAAAGCACCTTTTTCTCCGAGACGAGATTCTGAATATACAATCAGATCATCTCCCATAAATGTTACTCTGAAATTGCCAATTCTATGTATGATGCTACCATCACGCTCTGTGTCAGTATATAAGCCAAAAACCTCATCTTTGTTGTCTTTAGATGTGCTTAAATATTTTTGAGCAAAAAGACCCAATTCAATAGGATCCTGAGTAGCTTCAATTCTTCTAGGAGCAATAGGACTAGGTGTATGAATACTGGACAGTGGGGTGAATGGATAATCTAATATGTTCCTTGCAGCTACAGGTACAAGCTCTGTGATCAAATTTTGATTTTGCTCTGTAACAGTTTTGATATTTTTACCTAATTCACCAATAGCATCAATTATAGGCTGTTCTGTTTGTTTGTGTTTTTCATAGATTCCCCGGTTCTCTGATTTCCATCCCTTAAATCTTTTTACAAGATAATCTCTTAATTTAAGATCATCAATGATTGGCCTTTTCATGGTTATTTATTTATGTTTCAATGTCTAGAAAATTGTTGATTTTATTTCTATATTTGCCACTATTGGGTGTTCTTGTCATATCAATTGTGACAAACCCATAACTGTCCTGGTTCCAGCACTTACTGCAAAACTTGGAAAAATCATTGTAGCTCAAGTCCCCACCTACATATTCATCATGTATGTGTTTGAGGTTGGTATGATCCTAATGAAACACACATATAAAATTGCTGTTATCTCGGATCAGTTGCTTCGGTATTTTTGAAAAAGTCTGTGCCAGGTAGAAGCAATCAATGTTTTTGTGCCGGTCCTGTGTAAAGAAATTTCTAACCTTGTTTTGATTATCCAGTATAATGTCATCAAACACAACAACAGAATTATCGAGACATTCATGGAGTGGCTTAACATCTGGTTCAAAAGTGGCAATATCCAATCCATCATATAGCTTCATCAGCTGTTGATATTTTAATTGTTCCAAGCTCTTAGAGAAGACATACAAGTGCCTGTTTTTCCAGTCTAACCAGTTGGGTGCCAATAAAAAATTATCAACCATTAGTGTAGTTTTACCACAAGCAGATGGCCCAACAATAAGACATCTAATATTATCAGGTAGCAACTTGCCATTTCTCTTATTCTGCTGTTCAGGTTCTGGCAGCCTTTTTATAACATCCCAGGTGCTCATATTATTATTTTGTTTGCATCGATCCAGCTGTGTTCTGGGAGTCCTAGCCATTTGACAAATAACTTGTTGCCTTTTCTGCGGATGATTTTTTCTATGAGATATGTGTCAGGCTGTTTAGTTTTGCTGAGCTCTTCTTCATAGAACCTGCCTTTGAGAATTTCTCCTCGGTGGTCTTTTATTATATATGTGTTAAGGGTCCCAGGTTTAACTTGAACCACTGTAAATAATTCAGTGCTCCAGTTTCTTGTAAAGCCTCTTTTGAATAAGTGCTTATATTTACTGATTCTTACTTGATCACCCACCCTGTATTTGGCTTTTCTTGTTGTTGGCTGGTATCTAGGATAATAAACAGTGCTGATCAATTTTTGCTCATCAGATGAAGTTACTTCAGAGGGTTTCATGTTGATTGTGGAATGGACCGAGTTGTTATATTTATGTATAAGTTCTGGAAGAATATTAATCCATTTATAATTACCTTGAAGTGTAAATTGTTTATACATAAGATTATTTAGGGTTTTGTTGAATCTCTCTACAATTGAGGCCTTGAGATCACTGTAACTCGAATAATGTTGTATTGCCTGGCTTTTAATAAATTGTTGAAACACTGAAAATTCTTTGCCATTATCTGTTTGCAAATAGCGCGGTGATCTTCCACTCTGATTGATGATTGTCCTGATGGCTTCTGTAACACATTTTCCAGTCTTGGATTTGAGTGGCACAGCCCAGGCAAATTTTGAAAATGTATCTATAACAGTGAGTAGATACTTGTAGCCCTTGTTGATTTTGTCTAAGTTTTTCAGCTGTCCACTTGCCATTTCAATCAAGTCGCTCTGCCATAAATCATCTATGCCTTTTGTGACTACTGGGAGTCTCTTAAAATTATGTCTGGCTTGTCTGTGTAATTCATCAACAATAATTTGTCTAGACATAATATGTAAACAAGAATATTGCAACTATAGGGTGTTCAGCAGCTGAAACTGCAGGATTTTCTAAATATAATTTGTCCCCTATTTGTATTTTAAATTCTAGAGAGCCATCATCTTCAGCATAAGATGTTTCTAATGTATTGGGGTCTGTAAAATCCTCCAATTCTACACTGGTGATTTTTGGTTTATTATCAGCATTTGTTATTGATAAGGTAGGGTAGTGGTGTGCCTGTGGCTGAAGCCAATATTTGATCTTGATTGGTCTCAATGTGCCCCCAACAAAAAACTGGTAATAAAATTGTGCAGGGGACAGCATATATATTTTGCCACCTGGTGTAAATGGTGAATCATATTCTTTGTTGGGGATGCTGTACAATTCAAGAATTACTGTATGTTTTGGATTCTCGATTATGCCTGTTATTTCTTTTTCTGCTGTAAGCAATCTGCTTGTTACAGATTCAAGATGCTCATTGATGGTCCTAACAATCTCATCGTGCCCCGGCTTGATTCTTATGTCCACAGCAAGTTTCTTGTATTGTTGCACAATCTCTTGTAGCTGGGTGGCAAAAACAGACAGAGCATTTGCTTGATTGGATTCCATGGTCCCTAGCTGTTGCTTGATATTAGCTACAATTTGCTGTAAATTTTCAACAACTGCCAATTTTGAATTTTGAGCAGTAAGATCATGGACCTGTCTTCTGATATCCTCAAACAGGGCATGCAGTTCATTAATATGTTGATTGGTTGGTAGAGTGGCCACTGTCTGAGTGAGTTGTTTGATCTCTGCCTGGATATTCTTGATATCTTCTGATTTCAATATGCGATTCACTGCTCTCTTAATATTTTTAAGTTCCTGTGATGTAGGCAGATTTGATACTGTATTTTGCAAAGATTCAAGTGCCAATTTTACATTGTTTAATTCAGAAGCATCAGCCACATTTTGCATAGCATCTTGGAGCAGAGCTATATCTGCCTGAGAGGGTGTTGATTGTTGTAAAATTTCAAGTTTTGTTTGGATATCATCAATCAAGTGATGAAAATAAGATAGCTCAGATTCAGTGTTGAGGTTTTCAAGCTTTGTGATCTGTTGCTGGACACTAACAAGGGTATCTACAATCCCGGGCAGGCGGGATTCTTGTACATTTGCCAAATCACTTTGCACTGCTGCTATTGTACCTTCAAGATGGGTTATGGTACTTTGAATTTTTCCAAAATCTTCATATGTTTCAAGTTGCAGCTTAATATTGGCCACACTCCGAGTTATTGCACTCAAAGCATCAGAAGATGGCAAGTTGTTCATAAAATTTTCAAGTGTCTCAATTTTTTCTTTAACCTCGGCTATGGCATTGTTCAGAGGGTCCAGATTAGGTATCTGGAGTGACTGAATCTGTTCTTTTAGAGTGGAAATCACTAGATCAAAATCTTCTTGTGATTTTATGCTTTTGACAATTGTTTGGAGCTGTGCCTGGACATTACTTATTTGCTCTTCCAATTGTTGTTTCAATTGCTCAGAGTTGGTGGCCTGGGTCTTAAATTTGGCTTGAAGAGCTGCTACAGCTTCTTCTAAACTTTGAAAATTATCCAATGTGGCCAGGTCAGTATATTTCTGAAGCAGCAATTTGAGTTCAGAATCAATTTTAAGAAGAGGGTCCATGCATTGTGATTGTAAATTTGTAATTTCTAATTGAAGACTGGCATTGAGTGTGGTTTGTAAAGCTTGTAAATCACTTCTTAATTTCTTGACTCTGACATCAAGCATCAAAATCTCATCACTATAATCTTCATGCCTTGTATGGCCAAATATATCATTAGGCATTTTTGTTTTAGCGGTTATTTATTATTGAATATCTAATTCTTAATTCTATAAAAAAGGGTATAAGCTTGTCATAGGATCCAGGGACCTCAATATATAAGCAGTCACCAGCAGAAACAGTATAAACAGTGCCAGAAATCATGTTTGAGTGCTTAATTCTATAAATATTTCTCCCTACTGAAATTTTAACATCACCCTCAGGAGTTGTAATAAATTGTAATTGCCCACCTACAGGTAATTGGTAATGATTTAAATTATTGTTAAATATGTACAATATTTTGCCTGTTTCATCATCAACATCTGTAAGTATGCTGTTCAGATGAATAATTAACAAAGCACTTAGTTTAGATATTATATCAGAAGAGGGTGATGGTGTTGGCAGCTCCATAATAGCCTGTTTTTTGAACCCAAATAAGTTCATAGGCATGTTTATTTATTTCAAATATGCTCTGTAATTGGGCATTGATTGCCATTTTTCAAATAACAATGACCCCATGGTAGAGTATGTATTCCACATGACAAAATGCATCTCTTATCATCATGTGGGTCCAGAGCCACTTTTCTTACAATATTGCTAGTCAGCAAGTGATCCACACTCTGAATTCTGGATTCTGATGTTCTGATTGTGCTACATGATTTGAGGCAATTTTTGTAATCCTCAAATTCAAGCTCTTTGTCAACAGTTACTCTGCCAATGCCCTTGGCCTTTTTGGCAACAACACCACTACATGTTTCAAAACTGTACATCTTGGCCCTTAACCCAGCAAATGCCACAATAACATCACCAAGTGTCTCATCTTTTAACTTGCCAGGCACCTTTTTGTTGTGGGGTTGAATCTTTGTATGTTCACTGGTATCAAAATATTCAAGCAATGCAGGCTGTGCTATATCTTGATAAACATATCATTTGAATATCAAGAACAAAACTATCTGTGTCCATGTACATCAATTTTACACAATCACCATAAAAAGGTTTCAACACATCGTAATACAATTTTAACATGTGTAATTTGGCCAATTCCAATATTACAGCCCCTACATAAATAGGTTTATCAAACTTAATTTTTGTTTTTTTCATGTTGAAAAGTGCCATATTTTCATCATAAATTCTGCTGTAGTTGAAATTAGGCTTTGCAATCAATTTTTTGCTCAGGCTGGGGTCAGTAATTATTTTAACATCGGTATGTTTTCTGACATTTTCAATTGTTTTGCCATACACAGAATTGACCATTAATTTAAACAAAGATTTATCAAATTGGCTCATTGCAGATGTTCGAAGCTCTGTGTTTGTATCAATATATGGCTTCAACCATTTTAAGTGCCTGAACCTCAAAACTTTGCCAACTTTGCTCACTTGAACACCATGATGCATCAGGAACTGGAGGTTTTTGTAATATATGACATAACCCTGTTTTGGCTCCAGAGTCATCATCAATTTTTTCTGTTTAGAGCCAGGTGAGCACTGAAACTCAGAAATTGGGGGCAGATCAGAAAATTTGTTGTGTAAATTATCTGGAATTGTCAGATCAACCTCTAAGAACAGGCCATACTTACTGTCATCAAAATTCTTAAGATTCTCAATATTAAAATCTTCGACCCATTCAAGCCCTGCATATGGCAGTTTATCCATCATGGCATAACCATACAGGCTGTTTGCATCCACATACAATATATAATTTGATGGCAATGCTGGATCATAATCAGGCATATATTTGTTATTTGCTCTGGCATATCTCTGAGAGCATTGCACCATGCCTCCTCTTATACATTGTTCCATAAACAGATACATATCTTGATCTTGGATCAGATCCAATTGCATTTTAGTGTTCAAAAACATTGCAGACCATGCTAGGCCCGGAGCACTGTAAAAATACATTGGATCCAGTTTATAATTTTGCATGGAAGATTTTCTGAATGCCTGCAGTATATCAGCTAAGAGAGTGACATCAAGTTTTAAATATGCCATGTGATAATCACCAAATGTCTGGCATTTTAAATTGTTCCACATCAATTGGGCATGGTGATAATCATCATCAGTGATTCCAGATGCTCTGATTTTGCTATAAAATGCTTGTTGTGGTGGCAGAGCAGACTCATCAAATTTAGAAAAATCTGTAACATAGTCATATGGATATACACCCTTCCGCCTAATTAATTTCAGGTCCTGATTTGGAAACAAAGCACATGTGATTTTGAATTGATCATCAGATAATTGAGTGGCCAGTGTAGCCAGGCTAGCCGATAAAATTCTGTATGAATCAAGAAATCTTAAGTGAATAGGAACACCATTAACTTTAATTATTTTGCTAATAGAAATATATTTCTCATCATTTTCAGCTAAAATATTTAAATTCTGCTTGTCAAACCCCTCGTACCTGATCAAATGATGAAAATCATAATTGGATGCTCCATGGCAAAATATAGGGATAAATTTTGGTCTCTGGATCTTAATATTACAGCTATTACACAGGGCCATTTTGAATTTACCATCTGTATGAGAATGGTGTTTCACCTTGATTTTTGTATCTGAAAATTCAGAATCACATACCGGGCATTTTTCTGCATTGTTGAAATCTTCAATCTGTTTCTCTGTTAAAGGCAACATAGGTTTTGATTTTAATAAGACATTAGATGCTATGTCACAGCACTCATTTTCTATTCTATGTGCAAATTTTTTGATGGCATCTGCTCCCATGTATGAATCTTTTTTACTAACAACACCATCCTGTACAACAACATAATAAAAACTAGAAGGTTCATGTAACTGGTATGATGTACTTGAAGATTCCTCAGGGTCTGGGCTACAGAATGCAAGAGGTTTGAGATTTGATTCAAAATCACAGACTATATATGCTGGGTGTTCCAACAAGGCTTCAAACTTTTTGAATTTTGCATTTTCTCTTGGATTGGGCATCACCATATGAACAGGTTTATAGTTGCCACAGTATTTTAAATGTTCAATTAACTTGTTTTTAGCAATTTCTGTATTCACTTTACAAACCCCTTTTATTATTTTTTACCATCAAATACAGTTAAACATCTTCTGCACAACTTGAATATTGTATTGGATTTGTCTAGTTGTGTTCTCACTAAAGCTTGAAGATTATGTATCAGAGTGTAATGATATATGCCATCCCCTTCAATTAAGAGCAGATCAATCGGAACAGCAGAATCATCATCAAATGTACTGATTCTGAGAGGTGCTATCAAGCAATTGCCACGGCCAGTGGAACAAATAAATACATTAATAGATAATTGTTTACCATTAATATCCCGGGCCTTTTTTTCAAATTTATCAATATTCTGAACAGACATTGGATATTCTAAACCCTCCATTGCTTCATTAAAAATATGTTCATGTTGTTTGTAATAATTTATTCTCTGAGGATTCCTTGAAACTGGATACAAAGCAGCTAAAATACACCACAAAAAGCATTTATCATCATTATTTTCAATATTAACCACGGCTCTTTTGTTTTTAATATTGGCAGGTAATGGCAGATATGTAGATCCTTGTAATGGGCTGAATTCAGAAATATTAACATATAACTTGTGTGAAGAACCGCATAGGCTCCATCCTGACTCTTTTCCAGCAAATTCAGAGTGTTTAATATTCAATTGATCTATCAAACTGCTTATTATTTTGTCTGAATTTGCATTTGAATATACCGGTACAGTTTCTGTTATGTGGGGCTGTGTAAATTTTGTGCCATTTGGTTTCTTATATTGTGTAAACAATTTGAGGGATAGCTTATAAGAGCCATTTTGTGCATTTAGAATTGCCTGCACATCAGGATTTACACTGTTCAAAAAATTCTTAATACCACATCTTGGCTCTGATACAAACCGATAATCCCTAAGTTGGCCATTAAAACTGCTATGGATAGGTGGTGCATAGCGTGGCTGCTTTGCGGGTCCAGCATTAACAGGTGCTTCATGCTTCCTTTTCAGACCAGATGTAGATGGTTGTGGGGGCAATGTTGATGACTGTACATAAGAATTACACTTATGCCATTTGTAATATGCCTTGCTTAATATTTTATGGCATCTTGGACACATTTTTGTGGCCTTTCTGCATTTCTTAGAGTCACAAATATGAAGGTGCCTATACCAATTAGAACTAGATATATTTTTATTACACTGATTGCAATATTTTTGTTTTGGCATTTTTGTTGTTTATTTATATAAAATTTCTTGGTCCAAAAAAACAGAACTATGGACAATATGCCAAAACAATTATAACAGCAGTAACTAGGCTCTGGTAATCCCCAATATAAAATAATTTTGCTCTTTTATGCTGTTGTATAACACTTTTTACCAGGTTTCAGATCTGGGAGCTATCAGTTGTATATCAACTAGCAGTAATTATTCTCAAAATCTCACGTGTGGACATATTATTTTGCCACACGTATTTCAATTTTACATATTTTATCAGGACTCAAACCCGAGCCTCTTGTTTACAAAGCAACAATATTAATATTTTGCAATCAGAGGAGGCCTCACATTTTATCAGAACTCAAACCCAGAGCCTCTTGTTTACAAGACAATAAAAACCATGGGGCTATGCGCCACACTCTACTGGGTCTCCTGGGATTTTGACAGAAAAACATACTATAAACAATAAGATGATATGGGAACTTGCCATAGTTTTAAGTGTAGGCAAATCTGTCTGAGGGGCTTCATCTTTTCTACACTAGAATTCAAAATTCTTAAAAATTCAGAGCATATCACACCTGAAGAATTGGGGTATAAGCCCCTCTTGCCATTGTTTTAAGTGTGGGCAAATCGGATTGTTCAATCAAATAGCCTCTTCTTTTCTACACTTGTAAGTGGTGCTCATCCTATATACTTTCCTACTACTATTGTCGTAAGGTTTCATTGTCTGTTGAAGTTTGCATTCTCATGGCTGCTTCCAAATTCTGCACAAGGACCAACAACACTATCAATATAGATTTTATGTAGGCTTCAGACGAAAGCAGAGACGAAACAATTACATCCTGCCACAGCCAAATTATCTCGATTTGTTTAAAATTTGGTTTTAAGGACAACTTTAGACACAGGGGCTTAACGAAATTTGATCTATAGTCTAGATTTCTGTAAAAGGTGTTACGGTAAAACGAAGCGGTGTGAATGTGCTTATGTTTTCACATATGCAAATGTATATGTATATGACATGTTCCTAATATACACGTACATTGATGAAAGATACGCACTGTCATCAACATGAAAGTGACAGATGGTATGGGATGTAAAAATGTTAGCATCAAACTACGGATATTTTTGTCTGGTAGAAACATACTAACGAAGGTCTAAAATTAAATGGTGTGACTCAGTTGTTAGCATATGCAGATGATGTAGACTTATTAGGGGATGATATAAATACAATTAAGAATAATGCTAAAATATTGTGTTGCGTCGCTCCATCCCCTCTTACATCCCCAGCTACTTTTCTTTATAGCGCCTTGGCTGACGTGAAGAGGACGTAATATTGTTATCCGGGAATACTTTATTTTCGATTTTATACAACCATAGGTGGATTATTGAGATGGGAGATGCCGCGGATCTAGACGGTGAAAACTAAGAATAAATTGCCATCACTTTAAAGCTAATGTTATTAATAGCGCCCCCCTCCCCACCCACCCCCACTTATTTGACACCTAAAATTACCCCAGGAGGCACTTCATCCAGTTTCGTAAATCTAGCTCCTTGAAAGTTTTTACTCCGTTTACGGTGATAGCTCTTTTATGTGTATCAGGTTTGGCAAGGAGAAATACATTGCTCTTATGGAAGTATTATTTCATTTTTTTCTCTTGGGAATATCAAACTTCCGATGGCATAGAAAAATATATCAACGGAAAAAGGACAGACTGAAGTAGTAATTGACAGGCGGGAAAGTAGAAACTTCCATTTGATTAGCCGTAACTTTAAGTTGAAGTTGATTCCCCATAAGGAATACATGGGATTCCGAAAATTCTTATTCATCATATTTTTCAAACATGGTATCTAGCTTAATAATCAACTTTAAAGAACACTTTCATTTGCAACATGTGGAGAAATTCATACTCTATTGAACACCAGCTTTTTTCCTCAGTAGCATTGCCCATTCGGACGATATTGAAATAAATGCACAACTGGTGCGAAATTGTGACTCTTCCCCTTAAACCTGAAGGTTTATGGCTGCAGCAACACAAGCCTTCCGTCTGTCTCCATCCTGAGCAAGATCAATCCAATCTTTTCCATCCCTACCGATTTCCATTAGGTCCTTAAAAATACCTCCCCATTTTCCTCTTTACGTAAATTGTTAACGTTCCACGTAGGAGGGTGAATTCCTGTCCATGCCGAAATTCACTCACACTTTCTTCCCGAAGTGCATTTCTACTTTTAGGCTATTTATAATGTAAGCTGCGATTGGTGTGCGCCTATCTGTCCACCCAAGTATTACTATCTCAAGTAGCAGAACTATAAAGACGAATTTTCCAAATCTTCCAAAAAAACATCTAATCGCAACGTCAACTACATCTTGCTACAGCCGTCTAAGACAACAATCGATCATAATGACCTGTCGATATCTAGGAGACTAGAAAAGTTGAAGATTTGAAGACGCAGAAAATGTTGGTTGAAAGCGATATACGTTATTTTCATTGTTCCGTTGTAGGAGTCGATGAATTCAAAGTAAAGAATCCACACATTTCTAATGCTACTATATCTCCGAAACCATTGGCACTATAAGTATGAAATATGGCGAGTTGAAACACCTGTGAATTATGAAGTGGATGCGATCAATTATCCGAGAATTCTCAATCTTCTGGTTGGGTCCATTTATATATTCTGGTCAACCATTGTGGTATATAATTTGAGTGGTTCGGGAGTAAAACTTAATAACTCACAAAAACCGAGAAAAAAGTAGTTGAAATTTCGTCCATTCCATTGTGGCTTGTGGGGTACTCGGATGTTTCCGGCTAGTGACGAAACTTCATTCACTATTGTACGTACAGCAACTGGGGACTGTGAAGCTACTGCATCTAATGTTAACTCAATTTTGAACGGGTGGGTTCAGAAGCAACAGAACCTCCCCAGTTGCGTAGTACCAACATCGTCGGCAATGCATCCTGGGTTCCATACCCGGTTGAGATATATAGTAGTTCGGATGCCACCTTAAACTGTATATATCCAATCCCGACTAACCTATCTGTGCATAAAGTAGGCTTAGAACGGAAACTCCCACTCGATCAGAAACTACTGAACATGGAAATATAATTGCTTTGGGCAGAAACATCAACACACTAACGTCATGATCTGAGTGTGTATTTCAGTCAATAAAAAGCAAAAAAAGTTAGGAGCATATAATTCTATGCTTACATCCCCGTATTTCTAATAACTGGGAACGTAAACAACAACTTCATGTATGTTAATTCAAACAATATTGTATTTAATTTATGTGAGACTTTCTGTGGTAAATAACCTTAAGGTTTAGAACTGCCTGGGAGTTAGTTAGCAATGCCAAATCGTTCCTCATAGGCATATAGCTGTTATTCAATTTTCAACTCAACACATCTAGATTTGTAGCAGTTATTGCGGTCAGCGAATTGGCAACTTGTCTTTATTCCAATAAACGCCTCGGAGAACACGCGCTATATTTCAAAAGCTACATAGTCAAATTGTAGCGCAAGTGATGCTAACAGTCCTATTCGTTCCTTTCACTAAGTTACAGCAGTGTGTATCTGCGTGTGTCCACATCCTGTAAATTTAAAAGAAATCTAAATTATGTTCGTAGAGGCTGCTGAAGATAAAATTTTCACCCGGGCGAAGTGAGTGGACCTACCCTGGTCCATCTACTTTCCATCACACCTTAATAAAGAACATGACTATGTTATATATTTACATTTTTAACAAGGAAACATAATACCCTTACTTTAAAATACCTTAAGTGTTACTGTTAAAGAGCACGTTTACTGTAGATATCTGTTTATTTAATACCTACGTAATTATATCAAAATAACAGTGATCTCCTAGCTTAAATCGCTCCATTCTTTTGCAATATACTAATTCTTTTATGCTGCAGAAGCTTCATTTAATTTTTGTCTACCCAAATCCAACTCTTCATGGGCGTAACTTTCCATGTGATAAAAATAGCGTTCAAGGTTATTTTCTAAATAACTGTGAGGCTTGCGAAATCTCAAATATTACTTTGCTCCTCCAGTCCTCTAGTCTATTTTTATAAACCTGAAAATTTTGGTGGAGTACGTGCCTCCTTGTCCCCACCAAGTTACACCTATGCAACTCTTTTCGAAACAAATAGCCACGCTTATATAATTCGGAGCGTGGTGCTGATCACATCACCTCCAACATGACCGAGATCGATAGAATATGTGGGGCCACTTCCCCCACATCACCCCCTCATAACATGGTGCACGGGTGAACTTTAACTTACTTTTCCTTATGTAATCAGAAATAATGTGTGGGGCTACTCAAGGGGGACGCGCCGACCTAAGTAGAGGAGTGGTTAGCACAGAGCGCTACCACGTCAGAGGTTCCGCCTTCGAATCCCTGTCTGGCCATGCGTGTTCTTTGTGGGTATTCCTTCATCATATTATAACACATCCTCATCTTTGCGATTAGCCAAAAGTTGCAGAAAAGCGAAGTAATATAAACCAATTCAGTCAAGGGAAACGGCCCCATTTGGCGCCCCGGGAAATCGTCCAGGTTCCTCGGCCCCTAAGCCGCTTCAGTAGACTGAGCAAAAAAAAAAAAAAAAAAAAAAAGGAACAACATCCGGATTCTATGCGATGCACGAAACTGGTCCGAGACTCGAATTCCACCATAAAGGTCTCCATAACAGCCCATTGAAAAAGTGTAGGGATAGAGTAATGGAGCGAGAGCATTTCGATCGAGCGCCAAATAGTTCGCACGGACGACGCTAGATAGCGTACTGAATTGACAGCTTCTTCGCTGGAGCGAATAACGCTCGAACAGGCAAGACGAACGGTGTATCCTCGAAGCCTAGTATTTCACGTACAGTCATGGACACTTCTGGGTTATAACAATTCCATTAACTTTCAATGGAATCGTTACAACCCAGAAGTGTCCATGACTGTACAACCGTAATTTGTCTGTGGTGGTGGACTCTCAAATATGCATCGTGAAGTGAAAGACGCAGTGAAATTGAATCTTATGTGAACATGTTCATCATCTCAATGTTAAAATGTAGTTTAGTCTATGTTACCAGCACACAGTGGTACATGGAAATGTAAAAGATTATTGTGGGCTGAAACTTTTATTTAGATCATGTTTTCATACATCTTTATATGATATGATATTATACATCAAAACTGTTAATTAATGAACTATTGTTTCATCAGTACAGTACATGGTCTTAGCCATAACAACCTGGAAGTAGTTCCTAAATTTAACGCGAGATAACGCAGCAGGGAAGAACTGGCAGAGTCATCTACCGCAGAAAGAATGAACTACGTGAGTACAAGAAATTTGAGTGGAAAAGGAATCAGTTGTCCCTTAGAATAGACAAGTTTCTAATCTCGGGCATACATGCACCTGTCACTCAACAATAATTTCACTCAAAATATAACTAAATACAAATCAATTGTTTATATGCGATTTGTTTGTACACAGTGGTTATCACGGCAACAATTACAGAGCAAAGGACAAGAACTGAATTTAATATTAACAATTGATATTGTTGCAGCGTAAACCAACTACCAACACTTCACGGTTTTTTAATCGTTATGGTTATCGAAGGATTGCAGGAAAACTAATTTCCCCTTTACAATACTTTTAATGTCATAAATAGTTTTCAACAGTTTTCAAATGTACAGTCTTACAACTTACAGTGTTAATTACGAAAATTCTGCAAGTATGTTTTCCTGTTACGGTACAATTGTTGTCATGCGACATTCTGTTTCATTAACCAGATCTGGATATCAATAATAATGTGAATAATAATGTGGAACCGTTCTGTACTTGGACCTACTCGTAGATAATTGTCGATGTTATTACTTTAAAATTGCTAAACAGCAAATGATTTCCGATGAATTTACCCTTTTGTAGGGGAAACCCAGGCACGTTAGCCACAATCTTAATTTATCCGATGTTATTCTTTATATTTTTTTTATTTCCTGTCAACAGAAAAACTTCTCCAATTACAGTGGCAAAACAATATAAATGGAAAGTCGTATGTTACCAGTAAAAGTATCATATACACTGTAAATGTTACACGGACATATTCACACGATCGTTATTATTATTATAAGCCTATTATTATTATTTTTATTATTATATAGCTACATACTATGATACAAAATATACTTAATCACGTTATATACAATCAAAATGATATGAAATGCTATCAAATACTAAGATATTGCCACTACAACAGAAGAAATAGAATATATATGGTACATGAATTTTACATACCAATGTACGTCTGTTGTTAATATTATACAGATTATGGCACAGAAAGACTTATAATTAAATGTGTATATGTGATTTTAGGCACTGATTTGTGAAGAATATTATTTATTCACAAGTACTGATTTTATTACCATTTTATATTCTGCAATATCAAGATTGAAATCCACTTAATGATTTTTATTCGCAATTATTTTAAACATGCTCCTCATCCCGAATACTGGTGATTGTACGCTGCTCATAAATTCGTCCAATGAAATGACTTTCTAATGTTACTGGTGATCGCTATTAATTTGAGGGTGAAATGCAGTGGTGTTTTCACAATTTCTTGCAATAAAGACTAGCAACAAAGAAAAGCAATTTACTTAGTTACAGGCTATTTGATGTCGAAATATAAATACAAACATTGTAGGAAATAAATGTCCTAATGTTTCCTTCATAAAATGATAATATTTGATTTCCACGTCAGACACTGTGTATTTGCCAACTTACTTGTACGACACCCTGTATGTAAGCCTAATTGTTCTCGTACCATGGTGATTTTAGTGAGAGTGAGATTATGTAAATATTTCAAGATGACAAACATGTTTTGCAAATGACGGTAAACCCACATTTTTAACATTTTACCGTTTGGTACCGCTTGTTATTTCAATTTCGAAGTTAAACCTTTTTGATTCAATAATTGTAATGGTGACTTTCTAAATATAATTGCTGCAATTTAATTGAGACATAATTATTTCATTTAACGAGAGATAACAAATTATTAATATTATTTTATTTAGATGAGTGCAAGAGATGATCATTGTACTTCTGCTGTAAAAGGAGTGATTTGGTACTAACGTGTAGTTATAAGTTTGGCCACCGAGGCGTTACCAGCACACAAGCATTTCTTAAACGTTCTGTTAACGTGTAGTGACATCTCTTGACAAATTTTTGAACTTCCAGCGTTGGTTCTAGATTAGTTTCCGTTTCAGCTCCGTTTAATTCACTCGAATGGATAACGTCCTGATTTACATAAGGAATTAACCAATATTAAGACAACTGCAGTTTATTTCTTTAATAAAACACGAAGTGATTTCATTATCCAAGACAAAGTAATTTATCTATTTCGACACCATAGTTGTCACCCTCCTCCCGAACATGCTTGTGCTTCCATGTGTGTGTGTGTCTCTCTGTCTCTTTCTCTTTATCAATTCCCCTTGCACTAATATTTTTCTCTTCCCTTTCAATATTAGCCCCACTCATCCCTCGACAATTTCTTCGTTCATTCCATGTCAAATCAACCAATAGGTCTTTAAAACTTTCTTTTTCAAATTTCCAAAAAAACGTCCTTTCGAGTTTTTGAAATAATCAGAAAATTCTAATACCACAGTCAGGTGAATTTCAAATTAAAACTCATTAAAATGGAAGAGAATGACACTGATTTGGACTCTCTGGGTCAAATAGTTTTTGATCTACAGCTGTTTAAAGATTTCAAAATGTTGTCAAGATGTTTCGATGGCTGAGTTTTTTCCATGTCAATAGCTCAAAAACTAAGAGCGCAAGAGATTTTCAATTTTACAGGTTTTGTCAACTTTACGGGTACCACTACTGTATCAAAAATTGTTAATTTCTGAGATGACAAGGTTCAGACCATTGGTTGATTTGACATGGAATAACCTCGTAGCAACGAAGGGTAGATGTTCCCAATTTAGCACGTAAAAAGCCCAGCCTTCTTGTCTTAGGCGATCCCACAAAAATCCTTTCACCGCAGCATCCAGAGAAAAAACGTAATTGGACACAGAGTTTGCATGTTCATATCATCCCTTACAACTTAACAATTTAAGTGTCGTAAATTAACTGTCGGTAACGTTATTTATCTTGCAAGAAAGTAACTATGTTCTACTTGCAGTTACTTACTTTTAAAGCTGGTCAGTTAGAATTCGTCAAAAAAGTAACACTTACTTTTAAACATTCAAAAATGCATACTATTTTTAATAATTATAACTCGAAAGATACTACACACAGAAAACCAAATGCATCATAGCTATCGATTGATGCACCGGTTGATGCTTTAAAGTGTGTTTTGTGGCATCTGCGAAGAATCAGATTCATATTTCATGCATTTTAGTGCAGGCCCTGGACCCAGGATTTATTTGAGGGAGCCGAAAATGTATGTATGTATGTATGTATGTATGTGTGTGTGTATATATATATATATATATATATATATATATATATATATATATATATATATATATATATATATATAGAGAGAGAGAGAGAGAGATATGATTACAAAATAGTTAAAATAGTTCTGTGTCCCGCAAATTGACAATGTTTTCAAATTTCCTTTAATTTTCTTATACCAACGCCATTGAAAGTTATGACAATTCTATGTTTCGAAAATAATATATTTATAAATTAAATGTTACGTATTCGCAATTATTATTACAATAAGGAACATGTCTAAATGCAAGTTAACGAGAAAAAAAAAATACAGACATTTTTCGCATCACGACTGTAGTTCGAAGAAAGTCGGGACAGGTATGGACTTTAGCTGACTAAATTGATGGATCGGACATCTGGTAGCCTTGCGTCAATAGTTCTAAAACAAAAACTACCCAATATTGCATATTGCAGACTTGTGTTATCCTTCCTCTCTACACAACAAACACATTCATTTATGCAAGAACAAAATTTAAATTTTTACAAATTTGAAAAATCGTGAATGTTACTTTCGTACCTTTTTATAGGTTCACATTTAAAAATTTCATGGTTCGAGGTAAGAGGAGCATGGCTGCCATGGCCTCTCCCCTGGGTACGGGCCTGTTTTAGTGCGTTTTTGTACATCGTAAAAGAAACACCAAAGTGCATCATGTGATGCAAGTGAGGATTTCTTTCAGTCGAGATGCACTTTAATGCATCGCGTTTCGATGCATCTTCCTGCATCTTTTTCGATGATGCACTTAAACTTTTGGGCTGAGCCAGGGGTGTCCCCCCAAGGCCTATGACGCACTCCCCCCAAAAAGGTATAACATTCCCCTTTATGCCGAATTATTTACTCAAATTATTTTGGTCAGACAAAATTTGCGGAACAATATAATACAGATATATTTAAGCAATATATGTTTACTTTAGGTACACCTTCATGTTTGCTAACATAAAACGTGAAAACTGCTCAGACTCACTGCCATTGCTAGTGTACTGAACCTTATTGTTCACAGTTTGTCTGCTCGACTAATCTTGTATTAATGCGAACAGCACGCCCCCCCCCCCCTCCAAACCGATTCTAAAGGTATAAGAAAGAATTTCATTTCAACCCTATCGCAGCGATTACCCTCAGGTAGGTAGAAAAACTGTACATAATAACAATAGCTAAAATTCAATAACAGCTCAAAGAAACGATACCCCCATTTTGTGTGAAGATATATAGAATTGGTATAAAATTTTGTCCCCCAAAAAAATTCCCATGACGCGACCGCGTCATGAATCCCCCTCTGTAGACACCCCTGGCCTGAGCTACAGACTTTAAGCATTAGTTTGTTTGAAATGATGCATCTACTTTTCTGTGTGTATGAGGATGAAGGATGAACAGATGAAACAGATGAAGAAGCAAACACAATCCAGCTACGATTTAAGCAGACCTTCGCGTAGTGTTAAGGCGACCAGACTACCACGAAGGCTTCAGTGGGTAGATAAATCACTGTTTAGAATGAGACTTCTTGCAATTTAATTCCCACTTCCACATTTTGCAAACTTCTTTGCAGTTCCCTCTATTATTACAATTTATAAAAAGCCAACATATTTAATTAATTAGACAGTGTTTGCAACTTTGGCTTATCCCCCCCTCCTCCTCCATCATCTTCCCACATACTCTTTGCAGGGAGAAGCGCAGCGAATGGTAACGCATGCAGACGACGTTTTCCTTTTTTCTAAGATTATTTATGCAGCTGAACACCCGGGGGCAGTTCCAAGTTTCGCCAAACATGGCGCTAGTGGCGTCCGGGCCCAAGGTCAAATGAGTCAGAAGTGGGCATAAACCTCACGGATTTAATTGTTCGCGTTCGATATATTGCCTAGAAGTCAGCACCCCAAGTGCAAGCTGCGACTTCCTATACTTGTAATTGGTAATATCATATACAAGATGGAAAATTATAATTTCTACTCAGTCTCTGAAAGTAACACGTTATATCTAACCAGGGCCGTATCAAGGTTTGTGGAGGCCCCCAATTTTTTTATTATTTTTTACTAGGAGCTTTATTAGCTCAATATGTTAACCACCAATTTTCAACAGTTAAAATGGTAGACCTCATTTTAGAATCAGTAGTCATTCACAGTCGAACATATCGCAGATAGGTTTGCAGGGAGAATAGCGCAGTAAAACAAAGTTACAGGACGAAAACTGTAGCGCTATAGCAGCAGTAAAATTCTGCGTCTAAATGTCTACAGTATAATATGAATAACTACAATAGTAAATACTAAGGGGGTTCACACGGAAACAGAGAACTAAGCAGTAGACTGTACTTACGAATATAATTTATTATAAATGATATTATTTACAATTAAGAGTATGTCACTAGATATGCACGGTCGATTTATTGGACAATTACCGACAGATTCATTGTGGAAATTGTAGTAACTACACTTTATTCAAGAAAATTCCCAAAGACAACACTTATAGTAGACACACTTTTCTTGTCTTTTTCGCCGAAAATTCATCTACTATATCATCGAAGTGCAATTCCGAAGGAGTTCATGTTCAATGCTTAATAAACAAAGATTGGATAAGCGATCCTCTCCCATGGCAGCACGAAGCCTGTTTTTCACTAATTTCATTTTTGAGAAATATCTTTCTCCGCTGCAGTTTGTTACCAAATACATTCTAAAGAGAATTTCGACATTGGAAAATGTACTGCGGAACGGGTCCTTACATCATAGACAGCAATTTGACATTGCTACTGCTTACTAGGTGTGCAAACTGTAACAGCGGTTCCAGATCCTGCTCGTAGATGCTCACAAGCTCGCGAGCTGCAGATGTAATTTGTGATGGAGTTGCACTGCAAGTTCATTTAGAATACTGAACCTCTTTGCGACAGTTTCATAGGGGACAATCCTGTCTGCGAGTGATGAGTGATTTGATCAATCACTGGTAGAAAACTTTCCACCCTGAAATGTTCACTAGGCGAGAGGTAGATTTGAGGATCATTTTCATAGTCAAGAGGATTCAGTCGGACGTTTCTCACCCGCTGACGTGAGTGTTCCTTATTGTACTCTTCTGTGCTACTTCTTCTTCTGGCTATCTTGTCATATTGAGAAAACGAGTTCCTTTTTGATTCTACGAACTTCTTTAAAGATCTCAAAATGTCAATGGCAGACTGAAGAACTAACTTTGGATCCTGGAGTGTTTTGCTCGTAGCATCAAATCTCTCTAAAATGTCATTCCAGAAGACGGCTAACATTGCGATTTCCAGGAACGACATCTGCAGTGAGAGCCCATTCGCTTCACTTTTTACAATACCCTTCTCTTCTTTGTCATTGCCTAATTCGACAATAGCTTCCTTAAATTTTTCGTAACCTTGGACTATGGCTTTTGTGGCATCTGCTCTACATACCCACCGACTCTCACTTAAACTCTTGGGAACATAGTATTTCCCTTCTGCTTGTCTTAATTTATCCACCAATGTTTGATAATTTAAGTGAGGTGATGCTGTGAAGAACACATAAAGCCGTTGTACAAAATCGAAGAAATGAACAGCTGCAGGACATGCATTAGCCGCTGCTTTCCTTAGCAGATTCAAAGAGTGGGCACAACATTGTGTACTAGCTCTGCTAACTAACTAACTAACTAACTAACTCTCTAGCCTTCTTAAACCCGAAGGTTCATGGCTGCAGCAACACAGGCCTTCCATCTGTCCCTATCTTGAGCAAGATCTATATACTCTTTTCCATCCCTACCGATTTCCTTTAGGTCCATCTCAACGTTGTCCCTCCATCTTCGTCTTGGCCTTCCTACAGGTCTCTTACCATCTGGTTTCCCAACAAGAATCCTGTAAACTCCTCTTTCCTCTCCCATTCGTGCCACATGGCCTGCCCACCTAAGTCTTCTTGATTTAGTTATTCTAATAATATCTGGACATGAATACAAATTATGTAGTTCTAAATTATGTAACCTTCTCCACTCACCTGTCTCCTCATCCCTTTTAGGTCCAAAGATTTTCCTAAGGATCTTATTTTCAAATACTCTCAATTTATGTTCCTCCTTCAATGTAAGGGACCAAGTTTCACACCCATATAATACTACAGGCAAAATTACTGTTTTGTATATTTTAACTTTTAGTTTCTTAGATATTAAACGAGAAGACAAAAGTTTATGAAGAGAGAAGTAACATGCATTTCCTGAATTAAGCCTACTTTTTATTTCCTCTTTAATATAATTTTCATTTGTTAATATTACTCCTAAGTATTTGAATTTGGAAACTGGTTCAAACGAGTTGTTATCAATAATTAGATTTTGATTATTACCTAACACTTGGTTTCGGCCTGTAAGCATATATTTAGTTTTCTCTTTGTTAACTTCCAAACCTATCTCTTTAGCAGTTTTGAAAAATATTTTAGCATTATTCTTAATCGTATTTATATCATCCCCCAGTAAGTCTACATCATCTGCATATGCTAACAACTGAGTCACACCATTTAATTTTAGTCCTTCTTTAGTTTCTTTTACCTTCCTTACAGCATATTCTAAGGCAAAATTAAAGAGCAATGGAGATAATGCATCTCCTTGTTTTAACCCATCATGAATTATAAATTTGTCAGACATATTATTACCCACACGAATTTTACTTTCTGTTTCACTGGTGCATATTTTTATCATACTAACAAGCTTCTTAGGTATTCCAAACTCTACTAATATATTATATAATTTATCTCTTTTGACCGAATCATATGCTTTTTTGAAATCAATGAATAGCTGATAGACATTTTGATTATATTCCCACTTTTTTTCAAGTGTCTGTCTGATGTGAAAAATTTGATCTGTAGTTGATCTGTTACGTTTAAATCCACATTGATAATCACCTATAATTTCATTAGCATATGGGGTTAGTCTTGTTAAAAGAATGTTAGACAATATTTTGTATGTTGTTGAGAGTAGAGAAATTCCACGGTAATTATTGCAATTCATTTTATCACCTTTTTTAAACACAGGAACAATTATGGATTCTTTCCACTGTTGAGGGATTTCTTCTTTATTCCATATTAAACAAATTAATTTATGAATTTGACATATTAATGAATTTCCACCATATTTAATTAACTCAGCTGGTATTAAATCAATGCCAGGTGCTTTGTTATTCTTAAGCCTTTTAATAGCATCTTTAACTTAAGTCAAGATCCTATAGTTTCTTTAGCTGCTGATTCTATTGCATTACGTATGTGCTCCCAATTCTTATTTACGTCTGTTTCATTTATATTTTCATCATCATTTAAATCCTGCAAAACGTCAAATCTATTTGACAGTTTAATTTGGTAATCTTTCTTAATTCTTTCATCAGCAAACTTTCCTGTATCAAATTTTATAAATTTATAACTTTTAGATTTTGTTGCTTATGATTTATCACTGAGAGTCTTTCTCTTAATTTAGCAATTACTAAATAATGATCACTGGCACAGTCAGCACCTCTATGTGTACGAACGTCAATTATACTAGTATGCCTTCTCTTATCAATGAGAATATGATCTATCTGATTATGAGTTTTACCATCTGGAGAAGACCAGGTATATTTATGGATATCTTTATGTTTAAAAGTGGTACTTTTCACAATTAAATTCTTTGAGGTTGCAAAAGTAATCAATCTTATACCATTATCATTACTTAATTCATGAAGACTTTCTTTACCAATCGTGGGTTTAAATGTATCTTCTTTGCCAATCTGTGCATTACAGTCACCTAACAGAATTTTCATATCATACTGAGAAAATTTATCAAAGACCTGTTCTAACTCTGTATAAAAATCATCTTTAGTATTATCATATTTATCTTCCGTTGGTGCATGTATGTTTATTAAAATAATTTTACACCACCTACCCTGTAAAACTGCATATGATATCCTATCATTAATAAATTCTACTGTTTTAAGAGCCGAGATAATTCTATTATTTATGAAAAAGCCTGTTCCAAAATTATGATTTTCAGTACCACCATAGAAAAAAGTATAATTTTTAGTTTTACAATTCCCTTCTCCTGGCCACCTAACTTCCTGGACAGCTACTACATCTAATTTATACTTAACTATCTCATTAACTGTACATTGAAATGCCCCAGGCCGGTAAAGGCTCAGAACATTCCAGGTGCCTAATTTTATATCCTTATTCCTAACGTAGATCTTATCCTTAGTCCAGGGACCTCCCAAAGTAGTCCCCACCCGGAGATCCGAACGGGGGACTATTTTACCTCCGGAATATTTTACCTTGGGAACATCCATGGCCTTATATTTCTGTTTCTTGACATGTCTTTTTACAGTGCAGAGTTGTCAGCTCTACGCCTAACCCCCGATATGAATGGAGGAACTACTACACAAGACAAACACAAACATATTAGACAGCACAATTACTACACAAGACGAACACAAACACATTAGACAGCATAACTACTACACAAGACACACACAAACACATCACAACTACTACACAAGACACACACAAACACATCACAACTATAACACAATATAAACACACACACACCACAACTACTACACAATATAAAAAACAAACAAACAAACACACACACACACACACACCATCACACACACACACTCGTGGAAGTGATCGATTTGCAATACCGGGACGGCGCCACTCGTGGAAATGAGCGATTTGCAACTTTAACAGTTTTTACACATTTCATTTTTCTCTTTGGGTACTAAACTGAACTTTTCCAGTGTAGACAATGTACAAAAAAGGAAATTAAGATCAAAAGACTGAATAAACTTAAAAAGTTTTGATGTTTTATAGGTCAGAGTTCCAGGAAATGGAATTTAATATGAATTCATTCATACTATGGGAATGAGACACGCGGTAATAGATAATTAAGGTACTTTCTAGAGGCGGGAAGTCGACAAAATCATATACCACGTCTAACATGCAATATCATTTGAAACGATGTCTTCCACATCTGAGAAAGCTGAAAGATTTATATAGTGAAGAAGTATTTGCTGAAAGTGAGAACTCTAGTTCCGGGGAAAATAATGCTGAAAAAGAAGATAAAGTACCGCATGTGCAATGTGATTGAATAGTGTAACACACATGATTACAGAAATACATTTTTAAGAACCGAATCATGAAAATTACATTAATTATTTAAGTATGTAATTACTAGAGCCAGGAAGTTTGACGAAATTCCTTTTTCTTCCGGCTGCATTTATTGATAACATTTCTCTTGATATTCATCTTTATGTTGTTGCTAATGTTTTAGAAGCTTCTTCATGTTGCTTATTTTGTACCCTACTATCTATTTTTAATTTTAATGCCTTTCTTGTCATTTTCAATGAAATTTTCGAATGCTTTTTAAAAAAAATTGTATGTAACTTATTTTTCTTTCAAAAACGTTATGGTGTTGCCAGGGGCAATTACAAAGCTAGAAAAATGGGGTGAAACTCTTACAGCATCCATGAAAGTCTTCCAGGAATCGGTGCAGTAAATAATAAAATAAATGTTTTTAGTTTCATTCTCACATACAAAAAGTTGCCAGTATGCCGTACCGTTGCGTACCGCCAGAAAAAAGCATCCAAATTAAATATATCATCTGCTTGGAATTCCCTCTGGAACATTCACGAGAATAGTCAAGTGGCTTGCTTATACTGTTGTCCAGTTATTCTCAATGGTTTCGTGGTTACCTAAGTCTATTAAACCACAGATAATATCTAGGCAACAGCGAAAGCAATGCACATGAAGATTCACGCGAATGCTCCAGAAGCAATTCCAAGCAGATGTAATTTTTCAAATTTTGGAATATCTTAGCGGTTTTTTGAAACAAGAGGAATATTCGAAAATAGCTGCCCTAGCGTCGGCCAAAGGTGCAGCTGAACCTTAAAGTGACTACGAGATCTGGTCAGAGATACTACAACAGAAGACTCGAACAAACAATAGTTACTCCTACAAACACTGTGCTACTCATAAAGGGATAAAGAAGAAACTGGACCACAAAATATTAAAGAGTCCGACAGGGGCGCCAACAAGGAAAATTTACAGCGCCCTAAAAAGAACAGAAGGAAAGCAGAACTAAAGCTAAAGAGAAATTAGTTTTCTATGGGAAAACATAAAATATCCAACTTCATCGGATACAGGAATATTTATCAGAAGCACATGGAACATTTAAAAAAATAGTAATACTGTTGTACCTATATATAACACTCATCATTTACTAGACTTGAGAGCATCTGGGAAGGCGGGTGGAAAGTGGGTGCGCAGTAGCAAGGAAAGGTAGCGTTGCCAACCCTAGCTATAAGTCTTGAAACCATCCGTAAAATGTAACCACCACAACTAGGGACAGCATTCCAAGCATTATGTACCTATTCCCTTGCAACTCATTCCAAACAAATAAATAGTGCAAATTCAAAGTCTACATTGTCGGTGAGGCAAGGGACAGCTGTTTGTATCGAAATAGGAAAAGGTGTGGGTAATTGGGACGGAAAGTAAAACGCGTGAAAACCTGCAGAGATAATTGCAGAGAACGTTTTGCCTTTTATCTGGTCCGTGAGGCAAACACGATATCTAAAGGGCCTCCCCCATGGCGGAGTAGTAGCGTCGTTGCCTTGCAATCAAGTGGTCCCGGGTTCGATACCCGGTTGAGGTTCATGACACAGTGGTTCGGAACCCACTTTAAACTGTAGGTCCAGTCCCGATTAGCCTTACTGTGCATAAAGTGGACTGAAAACATAAAATCAAAAAACAAAATATTTAAAGTTGATACTGAATAGATTGGGTTCAAGCCACTACGATCTTATGCAATGTTTTATAACGGCAACCATCATGTCATACAGTTATGTTTGAGTTATTGTTGTACGTATTATTATATATGTAAAATTGCTAATAATAAATAATAATAAATCCTATATTTTATCAACTTCAAAGCTCTGCTAGTTTATTTTTTCCTTGACGAGAGCTTGAATGCCTTTATACTTTCCACACATATTTGCAGCGTCATCGTACGATTGGCCACGACAGTCACGTATATCAATCTTATGATAGTCTAGAAACTCCAATAACGCATTAGCAATAGCAGACCCAGTGTGACCACAAT
This sequence comes from Lepisma saccharinum, assembly GCF_977018435.1. NCBI lineage: Eukaryota > Metazoa > Arthropoda > Insecta > Zygentoma > Lepismatidae > Lepisma > Lepisma saccharinum. The sequence continues at coordinate 73,389,783 of NC_139234.1, read as the reverse complement.
TTGGTAAAACGGTCAGAAACCTTTCTTTTAGAGATAACCCTTTCATATAAAATACAAATTCTTATGTAATTTTTCACAAGCATAGCCAACTGGTTAATTTTTTTGTTGTTGTTGGAGGCCCTTCCTTTTGGTGGGGGCCCCGGGGCAATTGCCCCAGTTGCCCATAGGTTAATCCGGCCCAGTTTCTAACGCAGTTACTTTTAACACTAACCTTTTTCCAGTCACGGTGACTTGTTACTTTCGGAAACTCAGTAACTAGTAACAAGCTTAAGCCACTTTTACAGTTACATTTCATTTTTTATTGACTGAATTTGAAATTTTGGGTGCGTCAGCACTTAGGCTAGTTTGCACCCGTCACATTATACGGGCTCCAGCTCCTTACCATAAATTGGTTTGAGTTGGTGTTTTAAGTCCACTTTATGCACAGTAAGGCTAATCGGGACTGGACCTACAGTTTAAAGTGGGATCCGAACCACTTGTGCCTCCACCGGGTATCGAACCCGGGACCCCTCGATTACAAGGTAATGACGCTACCACTGCGCCATGGGGGAGGCCCCTCCTTACCATAAATAAAATATAACTTAACTGTAATGTCGTATAACTAAAATATTCTAATTTGGGTTAAAAGTTGAGGCTGTAAAGGGGCACTCGGCACGCATAATGACAAAACACAGGACAATAGCCCTACGAGGATTATGCTGGTCGTAGGTCTAGACGCCAGAGCCTCGTTAGTCTTCAAATTGCCGTCCAGAGTGTACTACGTGGAAGTAAGATTGACAATTGGATGTACTAGGTGGAAGTGAGGTTGACAATTGAATGTACTACGTGGAAGTGAGGTTGACAATTAGGTGTACTACGTGGAAGTGAAGTTGACAATTGGGTGCACTACGTGGAAATGACGTTGACAATTGGATGTACTACGTGGAAGTGAGGTTGACAATTGGATGTACTACTTGGAAGTGAAGTTGACAATTGGGTGTACTACGTGCAAGTGAGATTGACAATTGAATGTGCTACGTGGAAGTGAGGTTGACAATTGGGTGTACTACGTGGAAGTGAAGTTGACAATTGGGTGTACTACGTGGAAATGACGTTGACAATTGGATGTACTACGTGGAAGTGAGTTTGACAATTGGATGTACTACTTGGAAGTGAAGTTGACAATTGGGTGTACTACGTGCAAGTGAGATTGACAATTGAATGTGCTACGTGGAAGTGAGGTTGACAATTGGGTGTACTACGTGGAAGTGAGGTTGACAATTCGATGTACTACGTGGAAGTGAGGTTGACAATTGGGTGTACTACGTGGAAGTGAAGTTGACAATTGGGTGTACTACATGGAAATGACGTTGACAATTGGATGTACTACGTGGAAGTGAGGTTGACAATTGGGTGTACTACGTGGAAGTGAGGTTGACAATTGGATGTACTACGTGGAAGTGAGGTTGACAATTGGGTGAACTACGTGGAAGTGAGGTTGACAATTGGGTGTACTACGTGGAAGTGAGGTTGACAATTGGGTGTACTACATGGAAGTGAAGTTGACAATTGGGTGTACTACGTGGAAATGACGTTTACAATTGGATGTACTACGTGGAAGTGAGGTTGACAATTGGGTGTACTATGTGGAAGTGAGGTTGACAATTGGATGTACTACGTGGAAGTGAGGTTGACAATTGGGTGTACTACGTGCAAGTGAGATTGACAATTGAATGTGCTACGTGGAAGTGAGGTTGACAATTGGGTGTACTACGTGGAAGTGAGGTTGACAATTCGATGTACTACGTGGAAGTGAGGTTGACAATTGGGTGTACTACGTGGAAGTGAAGTTGACAATTGGGTGTACTACATGGAAATGACGTTGACAATTGGATGTACTACGTGGAAGTGAGGTTGACAATTGGGTGTACTACGTGGAAGTGAGGTTGACAATTGGGTGTACTACGTGGAAGTGAGGTTGACAATTGGATGTACTACTTGGAAGTGAGGTTAACAATTGGATGTGCTACGTGAAAGGTTCACCCCTTTGACGCTACAGTCACAGGTAAAGGCGTATGGGCGATGCGTAGGTTGGAATTCAACACATTTACAATCTGGGTCACGTCTGGATGTGATGTGATCAGCACAATGCTCTGGCCGCCTTAACCTCATTCGTTAGAAGCTGGGTGAGTCTTTCTATGGTCGTAAAATTTCCACATGATATGACGTGGTCCAGGAATGTTACTTTATTAATATTTAACTCAACAGGGTTACAGTCAAGCCATGTTTCTAATTTAAAACAATATTAATACAAGTAGTGTTGCCGTACAAATATAGGGACCTTGATTTCCGGTGTCGTTATTATCATTACTATTATTAATAATAAAAATAATAATATGGATGTGAAACTGTGTCCCTTACATTAAAAGTGGAACATAAATTAAAAGGATTTAAAAATAAAATCCTTAGAAAAATATTTGGATCTAAAAGGGATGAGGAGATAGGTGAGTGGAGAAGTTTACATAATTTAGAACTGCACAATGTGTATTCATTTCCAGATATTATTAGAGTAATTAAATCAAGAAAACTTAGATGTGCAGGCCATGTGGCACGAATGGGAGAGGAAAGAGGAGTTTACAGGATTCTTGTTGGGAAACCTGATGGTAAGAGACCTGTAGGAAGGCCAAGACGAAGATGGAGATATAACGTTGAGATGGACCTAAAGGAAATCGGTAAGGATGGAAAAGATTGGATTGATTTTGCCCAGGATAGGGACAGATGTAAGGCTTGTGTTGCTGCAGCCATAAACCTTCGGGTTTGAGAAGGCTAGAGAGTTATTTAGTTAGTATTTTAAATTGTAGACCACACGCCTGTTTTTGACAATTTGATACCTTAGAACAGTTTTTTGAGAAAGTCATTCTCCATTATTTCTCGTTCAACAAATATGGGTTATGTAATAGCCTATACGTTTTTTAGTAGTTGGTCCAAATTTTACCATTTTTCCTGCCTTCGATGTTCTTTTTTTTTTTAAGAATCCTGAACCATAGGGGGTTTATAGCCCCCACAACCCCCTCCCCCCACCCTTGGACACGTCGCTGGTTCCACAGTTTGGAAAGACTACACCACGTATATGGTTTCAATTCCTTTTTCTTTGGCGAGGATTAAGACATCTTCTACAGGGGCTAAACGTTTTTGTGGGTGAAAATTTCCTCCATCCTCCCGTTCATTCGCACACTGGTCGCAGCATAGGAAAAAAGTCAAGGTCCACCATGTGACGTAAACTAAGCACTTCGGTCAATATCCTGAATGGACCCACCTTTATATTACACCTTGGGTGGCGTGTGGCAAATACAAATCTCGCAACAAGAGTGTGACAATTACAAGAATAATAATCATTTCGTCACTGCTTTCCTTGCAACTCTGTAAGCCGGTCCTGTCTTTAAATGTGCTAAAGTGCTGTCAACGGCTCCGTGTGCAGAAACTGCCGACCCAGAAAGATTATTAAACATGACAGCCATATGGTGACGTGGATAGTGACGAGAATACGGAATGGTTCTAAGTTTTCGAGCGTCTGCATCGTGTGCATACCGCGACAGACTTTCGTTTTAACTCGAGACGTACGTGGAATTTGTAATCGGATTGTGATTCAAGCTTCTGTTTGCATCACGTGTTGTCAAGATTGTGCGTTGACATGACACGAAATCAGCATTTACTAATCTTTCAAGAATCCATTTTTTCTTCTCTGTTTTTTACTAGCTGGGGTCTCGTTACCATGCTGCGAGGCCTCGGAGAACGGCATTTTCTATCCTGCATGTGTGCAACCATGTGATGAAGATTCAAGATTGCCAGTGCCATGTATTTTGACTGTCGTGAAACGACAAATTTGTTATTGCAGTAAACACTAGCTAGTTAGCTCTCTAGACTTCTTAAATCGGAAGGTTTTTGGCTGCACCAACACAAACCTTCCATGTGTCCTTATCCTGGGCAAGATCAATCCCATCCTTACCGATTTCCTTTAGGACTCTCTCAACGTTATCCCTCCATCTTCGTCTTGTCCTTCCTACAGGTCTCTTACCATCAGGTTTCCCAACAAGAATCGTAAATTCTTCTTTCCTCTCCCATTCGTTCCACATGGCCTGCCCATCTAAGTCTTCTTGTTTTAATTATTCTAATAATATCTGGACATGAATACATATTATGCAGTTCTAAATTGCGTAACTTTCTTCACTCACCTGTATCCCTCTTAGGTTCAAATTTTATCCTAAGGATTTTATTTTCACATTCTCTTAATTTAAAAGACAGATTATGTTACTAATCGAGACGTGAAGGGTTAATATTTCGCTATAAAATCTGTGCGTGTGCGTGCGCGTGTGAAGACAAATTTGTGCTCATGATATTATAGATATCGAAGTCGATATTTACAATACTAAATATACATAGAAAAATCGATATCGCACATCCTTAGGTTCGAGATCTGATCTTGATTTTTTGGTGAGGGTTCCATCATCATTCTCATTTAATCAGTTGAGAGTTGATGACCTAAGAGTCTCAAAGAAAATTATAAAGGTGTTATTTCTTTTAAATAAATGACAAAAGTTGAGTAACACAGACTTTGCGTACAACGTGAGACCTGCAGAACAGATTCAGACTGATTTTTCTGTATTATGAAGCCATTTGCTTGTATTAAAATTTATTTTGTTGCGTATTTATGGATTTATCCATATATTACTTTGTTTTAATTACTGTATAATATGTAATATATTAATGTCAACCAGTGGCGGCGATTGGAGGGACTTTTTGACACTTATGTACCAAGAGAAAGCAAACTGTCATTGACCCCCCCACCCCCACTTTTTGCACCTTGCCCCACTAGTTTTGGGACCCAATCGTCGCCACTGATGTCAACTGTATACATTTGATGTGTGTATATATATATATATATATATATATATATATATATATATATATATATATATATATATATGTGTGTGTGTGTGTGTGTGTGTGTGTGTGTGTGTGTGTGTGTGTGTGTGTGTGTGTGTGTGTGTGTGTGTGTGTGTGTGCATACATACATATAGTGTACAACATATAAAATAAAAATTAAGGATAAAATTTCGTTTGTCGAGATCTTGTCGTAGCATCGATACGAGATATGAAACTTTTTTCTTAATAAGTTTTTCCATGAAAATTTGTGCTGTGAGAGACTGTTATTTTTATACTATTTATTTCGAGACTTGAGACAAGCCGAGAACGAGACCTGTTGAGTCTCGTCTCATCTGGCCACCATCCCTAGAAATCTCTGGCAAGATGTTCTAACCTTGTGGTGAGTCAGAACGGATTTGTCATCAACTTGATATATGTGGTCTAGAGTTTCTCAGAAGGAGTTGTGCAACCTGTTCTGGTTTTCCAATGTTTCTTATAAGAAAAATAAATCATGTTCAATTAAATTCAGGGACGGAGAGTTAACAACAAAACGTCGCTACGATTTTTATCAGTTTTCTGGACAGAAAGGAAGATATTTTTTCTCGTCTTCATTCATTTCGTACCACTGAACACAAAACAAGGGTATGCTGTACGCACTCGAATTCTTAAGACGCAACAGCAATATCAATGTGGTGAAATTGCCAAATGCCATTTTTGAGAGTAGAAATATACGAAATATCTTATTGTGTATACCGTTCCCATAAAAAGCAGCTACGTACTATGCACATTTACAATTCCAGACCCTCGCGGGAAAGAAATCCTGCGTATTCCAGTACTGGAAGCATATAGATTTCGCAAATGACAGAAGAACTGAGGATGGATCACACAGTGCCGTACCTATAAACCGCAAAAGCCCGCAGTGCGGAGGGGGCCGAAGATGAGCAAGCCTTTAGGAGGCCCTTGCCATGCCTCTTAAATACTCAAACATGTCTGTGAAAAACAAAAACCACCGCAGAGCAGAGGAGAAAACACAACCTGAATATTGTAAGGTGAAAAGATTTGTTGTTCATTTTAAGCTGACTAACATGCAGTATGTTTTCGGTTAATAATTTATGTTGAATGCTCCATACCACAAAGTAAATATGATTTACTTACTAACCGCGAGATTTTTCATCTCTAACTTTATGGTGTGAGGCTACTAGTTGAGATTGTATTGTACGTACAATACATATGAGTTACGAGATGAAACAGGTCTTTCTAGAAATCCAACAAGGGTGGATAGAACGAAATTACTATTTCCTTTGAAGGCCATTAAACCTGATTTCCTTGCCTAACAACCACTGCATTCCCAACCCAATACACAACAAACTGATAGCAAGAGAAATGCAATTGCAAATAGCAATTCCGGAAATCAGGTCCGTACCCAGAATGTTTTTGAGGGGGTGGAGAGAGAGAGAGAGAGAGAGAGAGAGAGAGAGAGAGAGAGAGAGAGAGAGAGAGAGAGAGAGAGAGAGCAAGAGATGTATGCAACATTCACACATAGACAGACATCATTCTTTGTTATTCCTTCTTTGTATGTGTTTATGATATTATTCTTAGTAAAGTATGTTTGATGTCAAAACTAATTGCTTATATTTGTTGTTATAACACAAAATATTACCATCGGAATATATTGATGGGGGAAAATTTTTAATAGAACAAAATCATTGGTGGGATCGAAATTCTTGCAAAATCTTAAAAATCGTTATTTTTGTAGGTTTTTATAGGTTTGCATTCAAATATTTGATGATTCGAAGGGGAGGGCAAGGCCCCCTTGGGTACGGGCCTGACGGAAATATTAATAAACCTATATTGGTCCATAATTCACGGCTAAATTGTCTCTTAATTCAGCTTTTAAAAGTGACTTATCAAAAGTTTCTGTCATCTGTACATGTTTTTGCAAAACTTATGTATGAGAAGCGTAATACAAATCTACCTAGCTCTCCAGGGGTAGATCGACCTCCGTAGCGAAGTGGTTATTACAGCGCGCTACGACGCCAGAGGTCCCGGGTTCGAATCCCCGCCTGAGCATGGCTGCTCTTTGTGAGTGTTCCTTCATCAATTTCATCCTATCATCACTCATCCTCATCTTCGCGGTTGGTAGAAGCAGAAGAAAACCGACACTCAGGCCAGTAGCTAGAATTTTCTTTCGGGGACAGTGGCTCAGCTTTAATGAACAGCCGCCGTCTAAAGGCGAAGCTTAATTTTTCAGGACAATACAACTTATTATACAAGGGGCTTAATTCTTATGAGGGAGTAAAATTAATTACCACTATCTCCAATGAAATATTTGTAGGAATTTGGGGGGAAGGCTTCGGCCCCCAGAGCCCACCCCCTGGCTACGTGCTTGCCAACATTAAGGGCAATCACGCTGAACTCTCATTTTGTGTTGTATAAAAGTTGAATTGAGATTAAGTCCCGTCGATCTGAGGTCAAAGTTAATCCGCGAATTTTCTCCGATCAGCAGACTTTGACCAGTTCAGCCACATACTTTCTGGTTCAGCTATGCTGTCTGGCTGTACCATGGTTGCATTAACGAATATTTGCCTTAAAGATGTGTTGCAAGTGAACGTATGCGGCAAGATTCAATGACGGGTGAATCGATTCATAAATCCTGTTTCCATAATACGTAATATACGCCAAGCATGCACAACGAGGTGAACAACGATCCAGCACCCGGATTTTGATGACATTTCATCTTTTAACTGGTGCAACGTAGACATTGCTAACTAGTACAAAAATCCTGAACACCCTCCTCAGGTTGAAGAAATGTATTTTTTTGGGTCATTTTTGGTCATTTTTTACCATTTTTTTTAATTTTAGGTAATTTTTTTAAATTTTGCGTCATTTTTAGGTAATTTTTTAAAATTTTGCTTCATTTTTAGGTCATTTTTTAAAATTTTTGTGTCATTGCATGCTGAAACATAAGAAGTTCAACAATTTCTTTCTTGTCTGAATGTTATCTTGCTGTACTTACTCTGCGTTTAACTACCAGCGCAACAAAGCCTGTCTGAAAATCGCGAAATGCAACATTGTCGAGTTTCTTATTCACAGTCCGTACAACACACTACGTTGAAGAAGCAATTGTTAAATAGTTTGTTTCGGAATGATTGTGTAATACTCTGATATTTGTGAATTCTTCCCAATGTTATTCATTGTGATCCATAAAGTAAGTGTACAATATAAATATATATATTTTCAATAAGCAGATTGAGTTTTGTACGAATTTTTGGGTCATTTTTCAGGTCATTTTACAGGATTTTTGTTGTAATTTTCAAGGTCATTTTTCAAAGATTATTAGATCATCAAAATCCGGGCCCTGTTCCATTTTTTTTATTTACATATATCGAATGTGATTGTAATTTACTGTTTGAAATATCGTGTATTTTTTCCCTTGAAATTTACCTTAAATGACTGCTAGAGCATATTGTTTGTTCATGATCAACGGGAGATGAATTGAGAGGAATCAAGTGTTGATACAAACAGAAAATATTTCCTAAATACGTTTCTAGTGTCAATTTTGTCGGCAGGCTGGAACAGAGCATGTAACTTGGGCTGTAGTGTATTTGTAACAACTGTTTAATGAACTGAGCACGTTTCATTTTAGTTGGTAAAACTTCTCCTCCTGATATGTAAACTACACATATCTTCTATTATTTCAAATATTTATTTGTTGTATCATAATGAAATAAAATAAATAACAAAAATCAAATATTCAATCAATCTTTTTATTATATATAGCCTATTTCTATAACACACACGCATATACAAGAAACTGAATAACATTTTCTTTAACAAGTACGTGCAATATTTCGTGGTATTATTTTTCGGAAAGGATTCACAGAGAATAACATATCGGGTCAAGTTCAGAATGTCATTAAGTAATGCATAATATACAGGGTGTCCCAAAAGTCTTTCCCTGATTTCAAACTTTATTCATATCCGCTATATGCAAGGTTGAGATGTGAAAGTGGCGCCAAAATATTGGAAAACTAACCAAGTTTTTTTGTTGCAGGTTTGAGTAACGTGGCTGAAGTGTAGCAGTATCAGTGGCCAGAAAACCAGAAATGTTCACAAATCAGGAAAAAGCTCAACGTGTCCTCTGGTATCAGGAGACCCGGTCACCAATAACAGTGCAGAGAAACTTTCAAATGTACAGAATCCTTTCGTCTAGAATATCTGCCATCAATAAGTTGGTATTTAAAAAATGGAATTTATCTTCATTCCCAAATCCTGTCAAGTCCATAAAACACTGTATGGAAACATCCACCCGATGTCAAGAGCATAAATTCCGGTTTCCCGGGCTCTGACACTGCTACACTACAGCCACGTTACTCAAACCTGCAACAAAAAAACTTGGTTAGTTTTCCAACATTTTGGCACTACTTTCACACCTCTACCTTGCATATAGCGGATATGAATAAATTTTGTAATCAGGGAAAGACTTTTTGGACACCCTGTACGTATATCTACGTGTATATGCAAGGTAAGTCTGTAACTTCGTACCAACCTCAAAAATCAGAAAGGCTTTATGATAGAGATCTTTTCGTAATGCGGTTGAACAGGGACGTCATGTACCGAGTTGAACTGTGACATCACCCCCTCAAGGAAGTATCTAGGGGTCATTTTGTCACTTGGAGTGGTAACAAGGGTCGAGTAAGAACTTGTATGTTTTCCTTCTCCCTTTAACTCTGCCAAGTGTAAATTTCTTCCTCGCATATTTTTACTTCCTTTATTTTTTTTAAAAAAAAGCCTTGAATGCCGCCCTAGGCTTCCGTCTAGTGTACGAGTACCACTATAGCTACAGGTCTGTCATTTATGCTGTTCTCCTTGATAGGTCGAGGGTTGCTGTTGCCTAATATTAAATAAGGTAAATACGCCGTGAAGGCATATATGGAAGGTTGTGGAGGTAAAGTTCCACGCATTCTCAATCTCGGCGATTTGTGGAGGTGATGTCATCAACACCACACTCCGGACGCCGTAACACCCAAAAGGCTACCCCCGTAAACTAGAAGAATAGGAACGTTAGCCTGCCTACCTCTGGCGGAGTGGTTAGCACAGCGCGCTACAACGTCAGGGTCCCGGGTTCGAATCCCGGCTTGCAGAAGCGTCTCGTGAACGCATGCGGTGAAAGCTGCGCATGCGTCAATTGTGGGGAAAAGGAAAGCTTGCTCTGCGACGACATTCATGAGCATTTCTACATTCTACTTTCTTCATATAGAAGTATTTATTTTACACCAGAGCGCTGAACTAATCTTATATTTCATTTCTTGGATCTGAAGTGAATGAAAGTAATAATTATTTTCCCACAATTGACGCATGCGTCACTTCAGATCCAAGAAATGTAATATAAGCTTAGTTCAGCGCTCGCGTGTAAAATAAATACTTCTCCTATATGAATGAATTAGAGTGTAGAAATGCTCATGAATGTCGTCGCAGAGCAAGCTGTCCTCTTTCCCATAATTGACGCATGCGCAGCATACACCGCATGCGTTCACGAGACGCCTCTGGCGCTTGAGCATGGGTGTTCTTCGTGAATGTCCCTTCATCAGTTTAATCATGTCTTCCATCACTCATACTCATTTTTGCGATTACTCAAAAGTGGCAGAAATGCGAAGTAAAATTAACCAAATCAATCAAACAAGGAACGTCAGCCCAAAGTAAATAGTGCAAATTCTTCTATTCTTCCATTTGGAAGCTGAAGTCTCAAGCTACTAATGCCATTAATGCACGACTACTTAGTGTCTAAAATAGTTTGGATACACGATGATAATCGTTAGGAATAATTTTGAATTGTGGGTGCTGAAAGTAAAACTTTAATTGTTGCATGCCTTTAACCACGTTTGTAACCCCATGGGCACATTCGATCATGTTTCGGCTGAACTCGGCTATGTTCGACTGACGTATGTCTTGCGATGTGGTGCTCACATTGCATCAGGAAAATCTCCACCAGCACACTGAAGATTTTCGTGATGCAATCACTTGAATCTCTTCACTAGTGTCCCGGAATTAATTGCTACTACACTTACATAATTTTACAGTTTTATAAATTTTGTGGGGAAAATAATTGTTGCCATATCTGATTTAATATACAGGAGGACTCGAACTTATATATAGTAAAAAGTGCATAAAATATGCACAGAATACAGATATTTTCCTTCAAATATGCACTTGGAATGACAGTATAAACAGGTTTGATGTGAAAATTTTGTTAAATATTGAACACATTTTATATTATTTTATTACTTATTTTTACATTGTAATTTTTTTTTAAATTATACAAAAAATATTTTCTTGCTTACTTTAAAAAATTTAAAACCTCATGAGTGAACTTTAGATAGTTAGCAATGTATTGGGAAAATATAATACTTTTTACTGTTTTGCAATTTGAAAAGTTCACATGATTGGATTGGAAGTTGATATCTGTGAGTAACAGAAAGACTCTCTCAAGTCTTGAAGTAAATCTCCTCCGATTTTTCTACGTCAGAACTGATTGTGTTAAATTTATAATTCCCGTTGGGCATTCCTCTGATTCTAACACGACACTTTACACACCACACTCAAAACAGTACTTTGCACATCTGCTATAGCCTGGGTACTTTGCTATTAGCCAGTTTCCTCCTTGCACAGTGCAATTTCACAACTTCCCCCCCCCCCCACAATGTTTAAACTTTCTGATAACAAACTGACTTTCAGCCAAGCATACAAATGCTTAAAGATATTGTTTTACTTTAGAAAGGGAATCATATTTTTGTTAAGAAGAGAATTGTTTTAATTTAAAAAGGGAGACAAGACTGAAGCCGTTGTTTCGTAAATTCGTAGTGATCCATGGGCGTGTTTCATACCCAACATAAAATATTATTGATAATAACCTGTGTATACACTTCCAGTTTCACAATAATTCGTTGTAATGTCGGTGATTGTACTTATGACGTTTGAAAGCAAGAAAATGTACTTGCACCATGAACAATTGTATTTCTGGTCGCGTTACAAATGTGACATATCGTTACAGAGGACAAATTTATCCATGTCAGGGATCACCTCATTTACCAGGGATGCTTTGATCTAGTGCGGGGCACAGGCACCCTTATTTTAATTGGCACCTTAAGTTCATTGTCCTCTAGAGCAGAGGGTCCGAAAGACATTAAACAGATGCCAGACCATTCATTCGGACGTGAATTCCTTCCCCATATGGAGGAACCGACACATCCCTTCAACCGGTACATGTCCCACTCAGCTGATGCGGTGACGTCACCTTCCGCGTAAACCTCGCATAATGGGTGAATTGATTCGTGCAGAGGCTGACCGACCCACGTGTCGAGTGTGGGATATGCGATGCGCTGCAGAGGGTTGGCGTTCAAACGAGTTTTCTTGGTGAAAATGCGCGATGGAGTTCTCTCGTGGCCCCCTTATTAAGAACTCGATGTGGACGAGGAAGTGCATCAGGCCGTAGGGCGGCTGTAAAGGACTTTTGGAGTTTTCAAGGTCATCTCCCAAGAAAAACGTGGATGTGTCTATTTCTATGTAGCTGTTCAGTTACATGTAAACTGGGCGTTGGACTTAGAAAGCAGTGGAACACGAATTCATAGAGGCATGCAAATTTCGTTTTTGACGAAAACACGAAATATGAAATAACATGCTGTAATGTTCATTTTTCATGTTTCTGAAAGGTGTGAGGTGCATTTTCCTACCCTGTTTTGTCACAAAAAAATTACGAAATAGACTCTTAAACACGAAATTTACCGTTTATATACCAACGCGACACTTTCTGAAGTCTGAAGTATCCTGTGAGTTATGCAATTCATGGAAAATTGATTAATTCTGCTGTAAATATTTCAGAAGCAAAAATGGACCCCTTTACACAGGAATAAACTTAATACTCTGGTAACTACATAAATGTGCTATTAGAAGGGATATGTTTATTTTGTGTAATAAGTGCAGTTCTTAAATCAAATTTAGAATTATATTCAAAATTTTAAAACCAAAATGTCATTTTATATAGCACTTTTGGTGTGGTTATTCACCGAAATTTTATTTTATTTACCGCTTTTGAAACCGAAATTAACTCAGTTTTTGTACCGAAATTTTGCTTTTTTATTTACCAAAACTATATGCCTCTACCATCATGCCATATACGAATCTCGAGCCTGGCAGAGATATCCGAATCTCAAGATCGGATAGTTATCGAACCTCAAGTGTGCTGGATCTGATATCAGAGTCTGGAGTCCTAGATTGGATATCCAACCTCGCGTTCTGGATCGGATAGCTATCGAATATCAAGACCTGGATCGGATATCCCAATCTTGAGTCCTGGATCTGTGAGTCACAACGGATTTGTCAATTACTTGATATATGTGGTCCAGAGTTGTGCAACCAGTTCTGGTTTTCCAAGGTTTATTTTTATACTATTTATTTCGAAATTTGAGACAAACCGAGAACGAAACCTACTGAGTCTCGTCTCATCTGGACAACATCCCTAATCCTGGATCGGATGCCCGAATCTCGAGTCGTGGAGTGGATGTCAGAATATTGAATCTTAGAGAAGATATTCGAGTCCTTTTCAGAGTTCGATAGCAGATTCTTCTAAATTCGAAACACACGATCTAAGACTCCTGGGTGTCGATATATTTATGTTTGTTGTCCGCGCTTCATGGCTTTTTTTTTTAAATGGATAAATGGATAAAAATTCCTGGTTTCCATGTTCGTTTAAAGGATGAAGAAGTTTCCGTTATCTGCTTTCTATGAAATCGAATTATGCAATTCTCAATACAGTGCGTCGCTCTGAAACACACAGAAGCGGCGAGGGGAGTTTGCATGCCAGAAGTTTCAGGAGGGGATTGCTTTCCAGTTCACTTCGCTTCCGAATTTGCTCTCGTGTCATTTCGGGTGTCTTCGTGTAGATTCGGCATTCCTTTTAGAGATAAAGATAATACAAATGTTATAATTTCCGACCACAGAGCGGCTCTTTTGTTTGAAGCATCGTCGCCGAAAGGAATGTTCCACCAGTCACTTCGGAGCACCATAGTTGGTGATAAGCTTAAGAAAGGATGATCGATTGAATTAGCTTTTTCTACCAATTTTGGCTAATTGCTACGATGGAAATGGATGATGTTATGATTAAATTGATGAAGGGACACTCACATAGAACCAGAAACAGTCTAAATGTTAACGCCACCAGAAAGTTTGTTGACTTACCAGCAGTTGCGGGGTGAGAATAGGTGGTGGGCAGTGGCAGAGATTGGGTTTCAAAACTGGGGGGGGGGGGGCAAGGGACGAAAACTGAAGGGGCAAGGACAGTTTACTTCCCTTTGTAGATAAGGTTTAGCATAATGCGGGGGCAAAAGTGGGAAAAGGGGTGGGGGGAACTGCCCACCACGGCCCCTTAATAGCCGCCACTGCTGGTGGGATATGTATTTCTGGAAACATGAACAGCCCTCCTCCCTCAAACACATACATGTCTGCTACTCTAATATAAACACAATGTATCAGAAGAAAGATGATAAGAAAAGGTAGCTAGCTATTGGAATCCATTTGATCTTTGTATCTCTGCTACTCCTAGATTCGCAGTGTTCAATAGGTATCGATTAGATGCGATTGGGTACGTATGCATCAAGATGGTAATTCACAGTTCATTTAACACATTAAATTTCATAAGTGTAAATTGAATAGTTTCGCAGGTATTAGAATATTAAATATGATGGTTAACTTTCGAATATTTTGCTGCACGTACGGACTGGTGGACTAATCGAAATAGTCGCGTTTAATGAGCATTCGTTACGTCTTCAACTTCAGAAAATGTTAGATCTTCGTATGGGACAGTTTCCGAGATATCGACAGGTCTTTCTGGCACCCCCCACCCCCACCCCGATTTTAGAACCCATTCGCCGCCACTGTCAGACACTGAAGTACTATTTTGTAAGTTGAACATTTTACCAAAATTTATCTTCGTAGTTCTGATAGTTTCTGGGATACTATTGGTTGTCACTGACGGACAGACAACAGTTACTTTTTAGTTTCTGTTTATTAAAAATTAAGAAGATGCTTATTTTTGCATATAGTTGCGACATCATATACGTGAGTCGAATATTCGTAATTATTTTCCTTCGTTTTTAGATTTTTGCACTCTAATTCTACAACACTGTACCGAATTTTATGTAAATCGACTGTGTGGTTCATCTTTTACTTATTTTTGCCCTAAACACTGACGTCATTTCTCGTCAGCCAATGCCCGTTCACTATCAGTGATTGATCCACCTGTACGTTCACACCTTGGTTCCGCACTTAAAAATGTCAGCTGACATTTGTTAGTTCTGTGAGAAGCCAACACCGCTGGGAAGACGATGAAACGACAATCACGGGTAAGAGGACACCTGTGAGTCACAGCGTAACAGATAATCCTTTCGTCTTCTTCTTCCTTTTTTTAAATAGCAAGACCTTGGGAATCGCCTGTTCCCTCTCTACCTTATGTCTTGGCTCACTGGAAAAAGTGTGTGTGCTTGTGTGACCCCGTATTGAAGCACAACGTTTCAAAATCTCGCTTGCCCTACTTTTGGTCACTGCATCCTTACAACAAACTTCCAACAGCTGTAACAAGAACTCCCTCCCCCTCATAAGGTCTCGTGGTTGCCGGTGGAAGGAGAAAAGGACAGCCCACACACTCAACATTGCCAAATTTGGAAACAGAACAGCAGTGTGTTTAGGGACCTGTTTGTTAGTCTGCGTTCGACATCTTGGTTTCAGCAAACGGGTTCGTTCGTTCTCCCATGAGAAAGTGTTTCGGGCGCTATGTTTTCGGAAACTTCACGAAGCTGGTGGTCCCTTTGCCGAGCTACGTGTCGTAGTGGGTAGCGTAACGTGCATTTCTGGTTTGGAATCCCAGCGCAAGGGTTTATCAACAGGGAACGTATTTATATGTAAATACATATTTATTGATTTGGTGTTTCAAGTTCACTATATTTGCAGCATGGTATGAAGGTGTAAACTTCTTTTACATAAATTTAAGAAAACTATACATTTAAAAAAAAATCCCTCCAATAAATTTTGATACCGTGGTCCGCGCCATTTTCCCCCATCCTACGGGCACCCTTGCCAGGATGGCAAAATGGCGTAAACATGTATATTTCGCCGTGGGGCTATCATTACAACGGATCGCCAGAACAATGACGAAAGTGAAATTTTCGCGGTTAATCTGTTTCGCTGTTGTGCTTTTCGCGATTATTCCCTCGCGTTAAATTCGTTTCGGGTTTATCTTTTCGCTCTTATCCCCTTGTTCCGTTCGCGCTTAGTCTGTTTCGCTGTAATTCCTTTCGGCTTATTCCGTTTCGCGTTTAAACCTTTCGCGATCAATCCGTTTAAACTTTTCGCGCTTACTCCGTTTCGTGCTTAAACATCTCGCGCTTAATCCGTTTCGCGTTTAAATCTTTCGCGCTTAATCAGTTTTTGCGTTTAAACCTTTCGCGCTTAATCAGTTTTCGCGTTTAAACCTTTCGCGCTTAATCAGTTTCGCGTTTAAACCTTTCGCGCATAAACCGTTTCGGGTTTAAACTTTTGCGCGTAATCCATTTCGCGTTTAAACCTTTCGCGCTTAATCCGTTTCACGTTTAAACCTTTCGCGCATAATCCGTTTCGGGTTTAAACCTTTCGCGCTTAATCCGTTTCGCGTTTAAACCTTTCACGCATAATCCATTTCGGGTTTAAACATTTCGCGGCTAAACATTTCGCGCTTAATCCGTTTCGCGTTTAAACCTTTCGCGCTTAATCCGTTTCGCGGTTATTCCACCGCCCCATTGCAAGACTACCTCAAGGTGGTTGGTTATTCATCTTCCACCTGATATTAAGGAAGAGGGAATCAATGAAGCTCTACATTTGAGTGGCGACGTGCCTTCGACGACAAGGTGGTCTTTGGTGGGTGCTAGGCCTGCATCATAAAATATGCGCGAAGCCTCTAACAAAAATTTGTCGGAGATCTGAGAAACTCAGAATAACATTTTTTTCCCTACCAAAATTTTCGCCCATATCGGGTAGTTTGCGATAGGTTGCGGTTGTGTTCAGATGAAAACCGAAACAAACCCATATTCTCAAATTTTTGTCCCTTAGTCTGACGTACAGGTGTCCAATGATCACAATTTAAACATTGTTATAATTTATAAACAATTAATTTGTATAATTTGTATTATTAGCTTTGAGCAATAACAAGAACTTCTAAATTAGCGTTTCTTTTCATTTCCGCTGTGTCGCTCATGCGACGTTCAAATTTACAAAGCTGGGTGTGGTCAATATCTATCAAACTGGAAAATTTTAATCATTATCTGGCATAAATCTTTTTTTGTTTACTTTTCAGTTAATTTTGGCACTGCAGTGAATTTACATTGGTTCATATAAATTAATGTTTTCACCTCATGATTTCATTCAGGGTGGGTACTCACAGGGAATTCCTTGAATTCAGGGAATTCTGCGTGAATTTATCTCCGTATACGTGAAAAATTGCAACTTTTATTGATCGACATCTCATTGAATTTATTCTTATATATAAATGCCCTGAGGCAAGTTTTTCTCAGTTTAAATTTTATTTTTATCGAGGAATGAAAAGAAAGCTGTGTGGATAAATAAAACAGAATTCTCTCAATCCGTTTTACTTTTTTGGTGTCCTTTACCTACCTACCTGACACACGGAAGATTATTGCAAGATCAGATATCTTGATTAGGTAAATTTTAGTTTGAAATTCTTATACAATTAACCATTTTTTGGTATATTAGTACACCGTAACATTTGTGACTTGTGTTTCTAGCTGTATATCGAGACTGAGTACATGAAGTGGCAAAATATATCGTTTAATTGGATTTAATTAGAATTTTGGATACGATTGGAATCACACAGATCCTTTATATTGTTAATATATTTGTGTGTGGGTGGTGAGAGTCGGTAATACGTAAGATTGAATAGAGAAATCATCTGCTTGAACCCTTGGAGTTTTTTAAAGTTCGCCTTGAAAACCGGGAACTATACTTGAATTTTTTCAAAGTCCTAGAGTGGCCACCCTGTCATTCTATAATGAAACAAATAGTGTATATTAATTGTTTTTCATTGAAATGTTTGAACATGGTCTGTACGCAGTGCCTTACATGTCAAGAAAAATCAAATTAGTTGCTTAATTGGAAGCAACAATGTCCTATATGATCGCAGTGGCGGCCGGCAGCAACTGTGATGGGTAGTGCCAACGTGATCAAGAAATCGAAAAAAAAAAACCTCCGCAATGCCCCCCACGCCCCCTCCTTGAGGTTCCGCCACTGGCCAAGATGTTTATCCTTGTTTGGTAACGTGGAAAACAACGTGTGTTTAAGTTATAACGTACTATTCCGATTCATCTTCACTCACTAACCTATCTTTATACACTACAGGACACTTCCCTAAAAACACAACAATTACAAGAGGAAAGGAAAAACAAATCCTATCACCTTCTCCTCCTCCATGCACACGTATTCTAACTGGATGTCGAAAATATCTTTGTTATTAAAAGAAATTGTCGAAATGCCATAGGAAACTCGCATCATCATAGGATTTTTTAATTTTATATTTTTAAAAAAGTCTGGATGGCTCTCTTGGTGCATCTATCTATTATCAAAAATGTTCATTTAACTTTGGAAAAATACTAGGTTCGTTTCTCTAAAAGTAAGCAGAAATTACTTCCCTTCCCCTACAAGTCTTACATATCAGTCGTATTTAGCGACTTTTCTCTGAAAGTGGCAACTGTGTCAACACTGCGAAACTTCCCTCGCCGTGCCAGGCGAAGACGGGCACGGTTTCTAATGGGCTAACCCCGCCCCCTGCCACTTTGTTCTTGGCTCATGGTGGAAATGTTCCTCGCTGAGATTTCTTCAACCCTCTGCACGTGTCTCAACTTGGTTAGGTCCATGGGTTAGGCCAACTCTTGGGCGGCACGGACTGTTGCCTCGCGAGGGTGCGAAAGAAACAGCTTGCGATGCAGTGAGGAGGTTGGGGCGGTCGTCAAGTCAGCTTGACCGTTTGCAAGATTCGAATCTCCTTGTCTGTAAACTATCAATGTATTCATTTAACAATACTTGGCGAGGTATGCATTTCTTCTGAGGGTAGTGCCATGGCACGGCGGCTCTACCCCTTGAGCCGCCGCTGTATGGTCGTAATAAATCGTTTACTTATATCTGGCGTAGTGCTCCCTGAAGAGCGGAGCCTCGGCCGAGTGTCGCTTCCCCAAGGGGAACACCGTCGTCGACACGGGAACTCTCTTCAGCAGGTGCAATAACCTTAATCTAATTTAGTTACTATTACAATTACTTTATTCTAGATTAGTTATATCTTATAAGACATGGTTCAGAACATGAAATGCAAGCGCACTATTCATTTCATCACAGATGACCACCAACAACTTAGCATTAAGTTTCATATATAATTGAGGACTAAAAGTGGTAAACGTTGTAAGTGCCAAAAGCGAAAGTGTTGGGAAATCGCATCGTTCCGCACATCAGCCCGTAAGAACGTGCACACTAGTGACCTCTTTACACGCCCTTTGAACTACTTAGAGGGCTACCAGCCACATTTCACGTTTACCACATTATAAATCATGGCACATTTCACAGTTTAACGTGGAAAACAGTGTTTGAATTATTGTGGCACTTACAGCGTTTACCAATTTTAGTCTTCAATTATAACTGCTGGTGTCCGTGTTGGAGTGGTTAGAACAGCGCCGTACGACGCTAGGAGTCTCTGGTTCGAATCCCGGCATGGGTATTCTTTGTATGTGATCCTTCATAAGTTTCATCATTTATCACTCGTTCTTATCTTTGCGATTAAACAAAAATGGCAGAAAAGCGTAGTAAAATATACTCAATCAATCTACCATATAATTGTAACTAAGTTAATATATTTTATATGTAAATACAGATGCAATAAAATCCACATCTTTTACTTAAATATGAAAAAATAATATTTTATTGTATTTTTGTTGAGCAAACAATATATTATTCAGAATTACTGTGAACTGTGGTATACCAATGAGGATTGTTGGAGATTATATAGCCTTATGTCGAAATTATTCTAATTAAAATACACTTGGAATAGATACATTCTGATTCTTGGCAATAAATAAGATTGTTCTCATGGTCTCACGATTTCAATAATCACTAATTCATCCATTCTTTCAGGCGAGGATATTATTCAACAAATTTTAAAAATGGAACAGAAAAAAATTCCTTTCTATGCGAAAAAATAGTAATTGTACACTTCTGTTCAGATCAATTGGTACATACTTCAACTGTTCGACCCTATAAAGAGTGACACTTTATGTGAACAGGAGTGTACAACTAACTTTGAACTTAGTTACTAGTTAGGTGGAAAAATAACTGAATTTCAGGTACTAATTTCATAAAGTAAGTAGTTTACAGTTAATGTTACTCGAAAATGTTACTGCCTCCCCGATGGCGGAGTGGTAGCGTAGTCGCCTTGTAATCAAGGGATCCCGGGTTCGATTCCCGGGGGAGGCACATAGTGGTTCGGATCCCATTTTAAACTGTAGGTCCAGTCCCGATTAGCCTTCTTGTGCATAAAGTGGACTTAAAACAACAAATTAATCCAATCGAAAATGTTACTGTTACTTCCAAAGACAGCTGCAGAACAAACCAGTATAATTTGTGAAGAACTGTGAAACAGGAATTTGGACATTGTGCGGAGGCAACGTGAGTAAAATTGTACTTAAGTATTATGAAACGAACGATGGCGTGATGGTAACGTCGTCGCCTTGTAGCTACTCAAGAGGTTCGATACATGGTGGAGGCGCATTGCACAGTGGTTCGAATCCCACTTTAAACTGTAGGTCCAGTCCTGATTAGTCTAAAAATGTCTTTAAAACATCAATTCAAGGTTTTAAAATAAATAATTTTCTTAAAGTATAGTAATTTGAGCTTTAATTTCCATTGTAACACTGTTAAGCCTTGTTTCCATGTCATTAAAATGTTGACGAAGGAAGGCTTTTATAGTATTAAAAAATATACATAAAAACGTAACGTTTCCACCCTCTAACAGGGGCTTCTTCAGACGAATATTCACAATTGACAATAAGCAAAGATTATTTGGTCTTATAATCATCCTGAGAAAATGTAACACTTTTTTGTATCAATTGGAATTCTGCAAGAAAAATACATTAAGAAACTGAAATTTACGGCCTTGTGGAAAAATTAACATTAATACTTTTAAGCATTTTTCAACAATGTTTATAATTGAAAAAATTGAAAGCGTGTTTTATCTTTAATTTCATTTTACTAATGCAGGGTTCGTAAAATAATATCTTGCAAATGGCATTTCAACAATGAAAGCACGGTGCGTTGTGTTGCTTTCTACTCAAGAATATTTTGAACGGTCGCTCCATACACAAGAAAAGAAATTTGCTGGAGCAAGCGAACGAAAGCAAGTCTCTTCACGAAGCTGTTACACAATGGATGGACAATCCACTCGACGATGTGAGATTCAAACTGTGGGCTGCGAACTGGATGCACACAGTTCTCGAATAGTTCTCCCTGATTCGAGCCTGAACACCACTAATGTGTCTTGTCTTCCCATGTATGCAGCTCTTATAAAAGCTGAAACCCACCAAATTGTTCATATTCAGGCCTAAGCATTCGCAAGTGTTCAAAATTGTCCGTCACAGCTTCCGCAGTCTTGTCATATATCGGCACGACACAAAGGAAGTCTTCTCGAACACAGCTGGATCGAGAAACAATTAATGCACAGTGAAAACCCTTCCGTTTCCAACACATCTAATATTTCGACTTCCAATATGATAAAATGCTCACTCATTTATATCCAGTGGCGTGATGGGGGTCATAACCCTCCCTTGGCCCAGAATTTCTAAAAAAAAATGAACGTCAAAGGCAGACAAAGAGGGCAAAATGAGGACTGACTACTGAAAAAAGTATACGTAACCCCCCCCCCCTCCTTTCGAAAATCCTAGGTATGCCAGTAGAGCAACGGCACGACATGCCAGAGACCCTGGTTCGGGTCCTGGCAGAGCCTGAAAATTCCGCTAATATATCTACATATGCAACATCTTCCTGCTTTCTCTTCTCGACATTCATATAATTTTCGGCTGTCCCTTTGTAGTGGTTAAGTTTTTGAGTGTGGGTCGAACCCAGTTGGCTTAAATAAAAGTCATTTTTATCCCATGAAAGTCTCGGACTGCATACACGAAATTTGGCCCGGGGACAAATAAAATTACAGTTGATCTGTGCAACTTATTTATGTCTTAATTTACCGCCCCAATATCCGGTACTCCTGAAATATTCACTTTAGACCTTCGATCCCTTCGGCTCATGCCCCGGACACTACACTGAGGCTCCTAGAGTTCCACAGACTTCAATATCTTCAACTTTGGACACGAACTAGAAGTGGACTTCGGTAGTTTACGGGAAATTGTGTCACTAGTCCCCTTCATTTTAGAATTACTAACAGATTCTGTTGTACTGATCAACCGGGAAATTGAAGCCGGGTATTTACGTCTTCATTATATTCTAGAATGTTCCGCAGATAAAACGTTTCGTTAATATTACCAGTGGTTCGACTCCACCTCTTATTTAAGAACGTTTCCTTTCCCGCTCTCCAAAGAATAAATAATACAAAGAATCGTCCTACTCATGGCACGCTTTGTTGTACAGCTTCCAAATGATGACAAATCTTTACACAATGATCGCGCTCGCTGCGACAACAACAATAAAAACGCAAGAAACGTTTACGTGCAATATTGTCAATAAAAGGGTTATAGAACATTCTCCGTCTTGCCTCGATAATTAAATTACTCTCCTTAAATTATCGTCAAATTATTCAAGAAGCCAAAAAAACTAATTTATCCAGTGTAAACTGATAGATTTCCTGCGGGGGCTCGACCCCCTGATCTCCACCTTGGATACGTGCTATTATCAATAATATGGTTATGGAACATTCTCTATCTTGCCCCGATAATTATTTCTCTCCTTAAATTATGGTCGCATCTCTCAAGAAACCAAAAACTTAATTTTATCTAGTGTAAACTGAAAGATTTCCATTGGAAGGGGCTCGACTCCCCCCCCCCTGATCCCCATCCTGGATACATGCTATTATCAATAACAGGGTTATAGAACATTTTCTGTCTTGCCTAGATAAATATTACTCTCCTTAAATTATCGTCACATTATTCAATAAGCCAAAAAACTACTTTATCTAGTGTAAACTGAAACATTTCCTGGTGGGGGAGGTCAACCCCCCTTATCCCCACCTTGGACACGTGCTATTATCAATTACAGGGTTGTAGAAAGAATTACCTTGCCTCGAAAATTATTTCTCTCCTTAAATTTTCGTCACATTATTTTATTTCACACACACAAGAAATCAAAAACCCTCATTTTATCTAGTGTAAACCGAAAACTTTCGGGGGGGCTCTAGACCCCTGAGCGCCCTCTTGGATACGTGTCTGAGTCAACGCAGCATTTGCTTCAAACGAATTCACAAAATGTTTTCAATTATTTCAATTACTGTCCTTACTTGGTCCGTTTCGTGTTTGAATTAACTACACTTATTATTGTATTTTCTTCTCTGCGTTCTGAGTATTAAAATAAATACTGAACATAAAACAACGGATTTTATATTAATATTTCGACTATTACTACCTTCCACTGATGATATATTGCTTATTTCTGTAGGCTATAACTAAAATCTCATGATTATCAGTTTCCCTGATTTACTACTAATTTTTTTTTAATCCACTAACTCACCTCTAACCAATATGGCGTCATCTCACATCGAGTACCCTAATCGACCAACCTGTATGTATCTACCTTGGTTATATTTACGCGGAGATCTGGCAACATGGCCCTCGGTTGCCAGGGCAAACGGTGCTGCCATCTGTTATCGAAAAATTACCACAAAATTGCCTTTAGTACGGCCTTAAACTCCTCTTGGCCGAAGACATAACTGACTCCAATTACCCATGACTTAACTACTTCGACTAGACCTTATTTAGAATTGCACAATTTCATAAATTTCTTTGACTTATTAAGCTTAAATGACGTAAAGAATAATAACGGAAAGACACTTGATCGGATTCCGACTAATGAACAGGGAATTTCAGTGACGAGGAACACAATACCTCTTGTTCGCGAAGATAACCATCATCGGTCGTTGCTTTTGAATATTAATCCCGTTAAGAAAATACGACACAAAATTACAAATATAGAACAGTATAACTTTGGGATGTACTAGAAAAAAAACATAAAAATGTAAACTAGGCTGTAAATGCGTTTTTATGAAATTATTTACAAAATTTTTGATGAATATGTCCCTCTAAGGCTAAAAAACAAAAGGAAATGCCGTTTAATAAAAGAAGTATCAAAATGATTAACATAAAACATTAACACCATAAGAAATGGAAACAAGATATAAGAAATAGGCAATATCATTACAATAAATTTAATGAATTACGTGCAGAAATTAGGAGAGAAATAGATGGCGCTTATAACCAATACGTTGCGAACTCCGAACTAAGTATTCAAAGAGATAGCTCACTGTTTTGGTCATATATTAAAGACAAAAGGCTTAATATTAATAATGTTCCAGTGCACTTAAAAAAAATAAGTTGACATGTAAAAATCCGTAGTCCAAGCTTTTGCGCAGCACTATCAACCAGTAGCGTGGCGGAGTGGTTAGCACATCGCGCTACGCCGTTGGGGGTTCCGGGTTGGAATCCTGGCCTGGCCATGGAAGTTCGTGAGTGTCCATTTATCAATTTCATCATATCAAATTAGTCAAAAGTGGCAGAAGTAAAATATAGCAAATCAATCAATCAATCTTTCAATGAGTACTCAATCATAGAGTTAGCTACAATTAAAATTTGCAAGTAGGCTCGTCTTAGTAATAATTATCTCCATAATATGTGAAAGGAAGATTGAACATATTGGTAAATTGTTCCTCAAGTCTTAAAAATTAAAAAAAGAAACTTGAGTAACTTTGTGTTAGGTAGGATATATATATATTCTTAAAACCTGCCAGAATTTGTTACATTTTTATTTAAGAGTAATTATCTATGAATATTTACGAAGTATATACAAAAGTTCTGCCATCTACAGAGTAATTTGTAATTTAATTTCTGGGAATGTAGTGGATATAGGCCAAGAAGGGCGGGGGTAGTTAATGGCTTACCCTTAATCTTCCAAAGCAGTGATGAATTCATGAGCTGGCCCTGGGAGGGACGTGCGGAAATTAAAAAGTCCTCCACTCCAAAAAATTCAATATCTTCGCGGAGTATTCGAACAATAACTAAGAATTTGGGAATCATATTGACTTTCGCTTCCTTTCATTCACTTCCAGTTAATGTAGAATGTACTTTTCTAACTTTTTCGTAATAATAAACACTGATTCCGTCCTCTTTTGAATTATAGGTCAAAATAATGAACGAATTAAATTATCGACCGCTTCGATTACTGCTACTAGTAATATATAATAAGATTCCATTTCATTGAAACTCAACAATGGACATGTATAGAGTAGCAGAGCTGGTGAAATATAGGTTTCTATTTGTTGCAACAAATTTCAAATTCTTGCAGCTATTTTAACGGTTTGTTGTGCCATCCCGAACAAAGCGTTGAACGCGAGATTAAGTACTAGCAAAAATGAGAGTGTAATTATATCCTATAAAACTGCAAAATATGTATGTAATTATGTACTAAATATTGAAAAATATGTCATAACAAGTTTAAAAATATATGTCAGGAAAATGCAGAAATATTCCCAGGAAAGGCAAAAATATGCACAACAGTACTTTCGAATTTCTCATTATATGGGAAGCCAGTATCTTCCAGGGAAGATCGACTAGTTTGGGGGGTTAAATAAAGTCAGAATACCTTAAACCGAAGAATGTATTTGGAATATACTGAAAATATTGTGAGGTTCACTGCAATTATCCTAAGTTTCATTGTACTATCATGTCAGATTTACAACTTTGTGGAAACTAAAGCATAAGCTCGCTACAACGTTTTAAGCGAAAGAAGGTAAAGAAATTACAACAATTGAAACTTGTTTACTTCCTGTCCGGTAGTTCTTGTGCACTCACAACAATGACGGAGAACGTTTATCCTCAATAATGTTCACACGACTATCAATTGTCGACAAAAAAGGGGATGGGTATTATTATTCTGTAGTAGTAGGCAAGAATAGACTGCATCTGCATTTAATTTCTTCGTCCGTAATTTCCTTCCTCTGCCATCTATAATATAAACTACCCCTTGCGCTAAAGATATGAAGAATAAATTATAAAAATAACCGATTATATGCAAGAGAATTACGAAATTATACAGAAATATGTCTTGACACATTCCTCACCATTAGGGTGACCAGACATACTCTTTTTAAGAGTATTATACTCTTTTAGAGGTTCATATACTCTATACTATTTCAATTTGCAAAAATCCCCAAATATACTCTTTTCCTTGCTATTTAATTTCATTCATTATTTTAATCGTAAAAATGCCTTAAAATCCACAGAACGGAAACATCAAGATGTCAACAAACTGAAGTATTTACTCCTTGACTCAAGAATTTCCTATGAACAATTTCAAGAGTCATTTCCATATTCCATCAACAAGCAAAACATATTTCAAATTCATTGGAATTTAATGATAATGATTAGAGCTGAGCAGATACCACTTTGAACCGATACCGATTCCCACCGATACCGATACCTATACTTGAAAATTGAAATAATTAAAATTTGTTCAAAATATAGATCAATACTGGTGTGTAAATATTCTCCTCCAATTATATGCACCAACATACCAAGATATTTGCTTTAGAATATTCAAGAATTCCATCAGAATATTAAAATAGATATTATGTAGTCCCAAAATATTATTTTTCGTGCAAAATTAGTGTAAAATAAAAAGGAAGTTTTAATTTTGCATAATTTCCAGGATAATTAGACTGTCAAGAAGTCGCGTGGGATTTTTGCGGACCCTGTGAAAGACCAAAATGCATGCGCACCTTCAACCTATAGACTATACTCTTTTTGGTCAACAAATATCTGGTCACCCTACTCACCATTTGACTACGCTATATCTGCCCCGAAAGCATGGAATGCACTACCAACAAATGTTAAATCCATAAAACTCAATAAGAGTTTCAAAATTAAATTGAAAGAAATGCTTCTACAGGAACAGCAGCAGAACAGTAGCACATACTAGAAGTGAACTGGCACTCAACAAACGACAAAACACTCATATTCTATAACAGTAACTATTGCAATTTTATTAATGCCTTCAAATTATAATTATTATTATTATTATTATTATTATTATTATTATTACTTAAATGCAACCTTATGTTAACATTCACATTAATATTTTTTGTTTTCACATTTGTATTTTTTTTAATATTTTCTTGTTCTTTCACATTTATATTATCTTATTACTAATATTACTGAAATGAGAATATTCGTAATTGTAGGTAATGTGAATTCTTTTTTATTTCTCTTTAGTGTAATCAAGCTTTCCATCTGTACTCACATATTATCATATTATATTATATATACTTATACATATTTTCTTATGTAGCACATGACAAGGGTTAGGTGGCAGAGCAGCCTACGGCTGAACCTCGCCCGCTAAATAAAGCAATTATTATTATTATTATTATTATTATTATTATTATTACTAGAAAGTTGAAGAAATATGTTGTAAAGACGCGAAATTAGTAAAATATGTCAGGATATGCCTTATCAAGTTCGTCTGTTTCGGCTGATTTTTCATGACACATAAAGATCTCACACCAGCATTCGATCCTATGCCAAATAAAAAAAAAAAACATACTTATAACTTAAAGTCCAGGGCGATGGTAATTATAATTGATTGTACAATCAGCGGCAATAAAAATGAGAAACGTAGACCCTGAAATACTTGCTTCACTGCAAGACGTTATGCGTGTTGCCTAACTCTAGGGAGATAAGTTCATTTTAATAACACATTTTTAATAACAGCTTCCATCACCACCGTAGAGATATACGTTTCCCATTTTTATTGGCGGTGACTTTACTTTCACCGCTAACGGGGTGGGGGTTTATGAAATTGTGTGAAACGCATTGATGTTGAAGCTCTACTAGAAACAGGCAGAGTATTTATTTCTGTACCTTTAACTCAATTTAGAAAAGCTACCCTAAGTAAGAGAAAACTCAGGTCATTCAGCACCATGCAAAGGGTGATGACTAACGCTAGGATTTGTATGTAATGACATATTCTATTCCTTTCTAGATACATACCTTCAACACGAAAGTGTCTACGAATTATGTAAGTGACATAATTTTTGCATAAGTTTTATGTTACTTATTTCTACATATTTGCCAGGATAGCTATTACATATTTTACATATTTGCTAATTTACTTTACATAAAACAACATATTTTGGCAATTATTTCCTATCTTGATTCATTTTCCTATATTTTTGATCTCTGAAACATGATGAAGAAAATTTGTCTGTCATGCAGTGGCGTGCCCAGGATTTTCGAAAGGGAGGGGTTACGTACACTTTTTCTGGTAGTCAGCTCTTATTTTGCCATCTTTCCGTACCTTTGACGTTCTTTTTTTAAAGAATACTGGGTTTAAGGGGGGGGGTATATTCCCCACCAACCTCCCCCCTTTTGGGCACGCCACTGCTCTCATGTGATGACATATTCTCTAATGAATGAGATGCATGGGGCTTACGGTCACTTAAATTGACTGCCAAGTCGAAAGACAGGCTGAAGACCCCCCCCCAAAAAAAATACTGGAACTGTTATTTATCTAAAAATGCTGGAGTTTAGCCCCCCCCCCCCAATCTGGTTACATATTTTCGTTTCGCTTTTAGGTTTATGCAAAGAACCTAGAAACTTGATATCGGTGGACAAGAAAGCTACTTTCCTGTACGTAGCGAGTTACACAATATGTTTCCTTGTACACAAAAGTACAAAAGTAGCTATGTATTTTCATTTCATTTTTCTTTCTGTAGACGCTTCGAAAGTTACAAAGAGCTCTCTCTTACATATTTACATATTCTATAATAATTTGCGATGTGAAAAGTAATTAATAGTTGACAAAATTGATTTCTAAAATATGGACACGTTGCTGTGCTTTTTTGAGTTTATACAAATTTTAATTTGAACAACTTATGTCTTTAAAATTATGTTGAATATGTTCAAATATAATATATATGTAGCAAAGTTCTTGAAATTGCTTGGATACTCGATTATTATTAATATTACATTTTCTATGATACTAAAAATTTAGCTACATATCTTTTTGATAATACATATTTAGGTACATATTTTGTACATATTTTAATAATACATATTTAGGTACATATTTTGTGCTTGTGTGAAGGTTTCAACTGAGGGGGGGCGATAAATCGACAGAAAGTTTCATTGGTGGTGTCATGCACGGATATTAGCATACAATGTTAATTGAACATTATACATTGTCTAATGCTTTAAACTATACTTATTCACTAGAGCACCTCTTCTCTTGTCTTGAGATGTGATTGATTTTGCCGGTGAAGGGAATCGATCCTACGATAGACAGAAAAAGTACAGCGGCGATGGGACTCAGTACCACACGTCACCAAACGAAAAGCCAGTTGGCAGGCTGCTGCGTCACGGAGTTTATTTTTTTTGGGAGGTCCTTTTGACCGTAGGGCTTGAATGAAACGTTCCCGAAGCTTGATGAATACCACTTCACCAAATTAACAAGGATGACTCTCACTTTCACGGTTAGAGCCAGGCGTATCTTTAGGCACCTCGGGCGTTCGTCCTTGTCCAGGGACGGTACATCATACGAAGGCAAAGAACACGAACGTGCAAGTGACGGTGAGAGCCTCATACTTCAACAATCGTGGGACGTGCATTGTTGGGTTTCCAATGCACTTGTTCCACTCTGACACAACACGCGTTGGTGCTTCCGCTAATGGACGTTTTGCTAAACCGAGAAAAATGCAATGATACATTGCAAATGGCTCTTTGCTTTGCGGGGAGTTTCGGATCACTGGGTTAAGGCTAAGTGGTCGCCTCGGGCTGCTAACTGCTTATTAAATGCATTGGAAGTCAAGGACAGCTTCCCACGACAGGTACTGTAAAGAGATTACAAGACATTTGTCTTCAGGGAGACCATCACTCGCTCTGACTTGCTCATGCGTTCTAAAATGACACATAAGAAGATGGAGAAATCTGGAGGAAGTTAGAAAGAGATAGGAAAGCAGAGGGAGAAGAACGAGAGAAAGAGAAAGATCAAGAAACAGGGAGAGACAGAAAGATATATGGAAGTAGAGAGGAAGAGCTAGATACAGAGGAAAATATAGATAGGAACGCACAGAGGAAAGAAACAGACTGGGAAGCACAAGTAGATGCAAAGATAGGAAAATATAGGGAAATGGAAAGTGAAAGGTGGAGACATTAGAAACAGATAAATGGAGAAACAGGGAGGCAGAGAGAAATGGACGGTAGAGACAGATCGAGGAACGGAGAAAGATGGAAAAATATAGGAGAGCAGAGGGAAAGCAAGCCAGAGGCAGGTCGAGAAACAGAAGGATGAAGAAAGATAGGGAAGCAGAGGGAGAGAAAGCCAGAGGCAGATGGAGAAACAGAGAAAAATGGAAAAGGATAGGAAAGCAGAGGGAAAAGCAAGATAGAGGCAGATCAAGAAACAGAGAGTGATGGGGAAAAAATAGGAAATTAGTGAGAAAAGAAAGAGAAGGATAAAGTTGACATTAATAAACAGGGAAAGAGAGAAAGATAGTAAGACAGATAGAGAATAAAGAATGAGAAATCCAGGGGCAGTTCGAGAAATAGAGAGAGATGGAGAGAATAGGAAAGCAGAGGAAAAAGAAAGGAAGAGACAGATCATGGAAGATCAGTCGTAGCTAAACATATCAGCACTCGCGGCAAAAACAGAATTTGGCTCAACCTGAAATGAGTTCGCCACCCCCACTGTCTTAGGGCGAATCTTGTAATCTACAGCCCTATGTAATTAATATTTACGCAAACAGCAACCATAGAATTTGTCATTCATCTCTCTGTTCTATTTGACTTTTTGGAGATGCCCTGCAGAACACTGCCCAAAACTCTCCTGCGAAAATCTGAGTATTTGGTTACCCTACCATTCACCTCATCCAAATATCTATATTAGTACGAGCAAAATGAGGCGAAAAATTACTTAGAAAAAGACTAACTTAACTAAGCTACCTATATTTTTGTACGATAAATTCCAACTCCTTTTCTTTCATCTGGGTAATGATTGAATAACACAACCATGCAGCCAGTACACCTCGTAATTTCTAATATAACGTACGTTTGCATTTATATTCGTGTGTGTGTAGCGTCATTGCCTTGTAATCAAGGGGTCCCGGGTTCGATACCCGGTGGAGGCACAAGTGGTTCGGATCATACTTTAAACTGTAGGTGCAGTCCCGATTAGCCTTACTTTGCATAAATTGGACTTACAAAAGAAACTCAACTCAATCGTGTGTGTGTGTCTGTGTAACAACTAACTAGCAATATCTCTAGCCTTCTTAAACCCAAAAGTTCATGGCTGCAGCAACACAAGCCTTCCATCTGTCCCTATTCTGGGTAAGATCAATCAAATCTTTTCCATCCTTACCGATTTCCTTTAGGTGCATCTCAACGTTATCCCTCCATTTTTGCCTTGGCCTTCCTACAGGTCTCTTACCATCAGGTTTTCCTACAAGAATCCTGTAAGCTCTTCTTTCCTCTCCCAATTGTGCCACATGGCCTGCCCACCTGTCTTCTTGATTTAATTATTATAATAATATGCAGTTCTAAATGATGTAACCTTCTCCCCTCATCTGTCTCGTTATCCCTTTTAGGTCCAAATATTTTTCTAAGGATTTTATTTTCAAATACTCTTAATGTATGTGTGTGTATAATACGCCCACAGACACACCCACACACATGTTATAACTATATTTTTTAGCTAGGTCGGTTGTTTGGTGTTGGTCATATAGAGGGAACGGATTTGTATACAGTAAAAATGTGCTAAATATATAAATACATATTTAGTTTTTTTCAGCAAAATATGGAGTTAAATATGGTCTTGAAATTGTAAACATTTACCTTTTTAATAATATACACCCGCCGCAAAATGACTTCGGACCTCATAACGAAAGCACAAAAATTACAGAAAATTTATGTGATAAGCTAAAATGCATACTTTTGAGAACCATTTGGATGCGCGTGGACATGGATTCACTAAGACTTCTGAAGTAATTTAAATCCTAACAATGAGATGGGATTTCCCATTATTGGAAAGATTCATGGAAACGAAGCCTAAATATTTGACATATGAAATTTTCTACGGAATTCGATAGAAGGCATCGAGCTGAATCCATTCCGTGTAAAATCAATTATCTATATTAATTAACAACGGAGATATGGGCGTTTGAAATTAGGTAATTGTTTATTTCAAATTATCTCCATGGAAACAACAACAATGGCTAAAAATGAGATTAGACTTTCCATTGTAAGAAAGGTTTCCATGGAAACGAAGCCTAAATATTTGACATGGAATGAATTTTTTTTTACGGAATCCGAAATAATAACTTTTCACATGAATTTTCTGTATTTTTTGTGCGTTTGTTATGAGGTCCGAAGTCATTTTCGGCGGGCGTAAGATGCTACACAAGCTACATAAAATACAGTACGCTTATGTTAACATTAACTGCAAAACAACACAAAATGTGTTTTCATTCTCTGTTTCCAAAACAATGAATAGTAGTACAGGAGCACCGGTTCTGAAACCGAAAATGAGGCTCGGTGAGGCTCGCAGTGTTGCCAACCCCTTACTCGAAAAAATCACCAAGGTTTTTATCTCGGTCTAACCTAATTTAAAGCAAAAAGCTGGCAATACTGCGAATCTCACCGAGCCTCATTTTCTTGCAGTGTTGCCAGCTCGAGCGAGGCGTAGCCTTTTACGGTGTATGTTAACGGTTTGCTCTCGTAAGGCATGAGCCTTATTTTCTCGCAGTGTTGCCATCTCACCCCAAGAATATTCCACCATGTGATATTTTACAGGCGAAGCTAACCTACAAATGGGAGTTGGCAACACTGGCAACATCAATTGCGGTTCAGTGTTGCCAACTTACCTCAAGAATATTTTACCATGTGATATTTTACAGGCGAAGCCAACTTATAGTAGTAGGTGGAACGCTACGTTCTGGAAGGGCCTTTTGACCTACTTTTGAAATGACAGTGTTGCCAACTTCTTACTCGAAAAAATCACCAAGGTTTTTGTTTTTGGGTATAACCTAACCTCAAGCAAAGAGCTGGCAACGCTTGAGGCTTTCTCGCAGTGTTGCCAACTCACCCCAAGAATATTTCACCATGTGATATTTTACAAGCGAAGCTAACCTACAAATGGGAGTTGGCAACACTGATTAGTGGAGGTGCACGGGTTCTGCAACATCAATTGGCGATCAGTGTTGCCAACTCACCCCAAGAATATTTCACCATGTGATATTTTACAAGCGAAGCTAACCTACGAATGGGAGTTAGCAACACTGATTAGTGTAATCAGCTCAGTTGAGCGCCATCAATTGGCGATTAGTGTTGCCAACTCACCCCAAGAATATTTCACCATATGATATTTTACAAGCAAAGATAACCTACGAATGGGAGTTGGCAACACTGACTAGTGGAGGTGCACGGGTTGAGTGCCATCAATTGCGGTTCAGTGTTGCCAACTCACCCCAAGAATATTTCACCACATGTTATTTTTACAGGCGAAGCTAACCTACAAATGGGAGTTGGCAACACTGACTAGTGGAGGTGCACGGGTTGAGTGCCATCAATTGATGTTGCCAGTGTTGCCAACTCACCTCAAGAATATTTCACCATGTGATATTTTACAGGCGAAGCTAACCTACAAATAGAAGTTGACAACACTGGTAACATCAATTGCGATTCAATGTTGCCAACTCACCTCAAGAATATTTCACCATGTGATATTTTACAGGCGAAGCTAACCTACAAATAGAAGTTGACAACACTGGTAACATCAATTGCGGTTCAATGTTGCCAACTTACCTGAAGAATATTTCATCATGTGATATTTTACAGGCGAAGCTAACCTACAAATGGGAGTTGGCAACACTGACTAATAGAAGTGGCCGGGGTTGCGTCCGAATCAGCAGCAGATGTCACCTAGAGCGCCGTTCCATCCGGGACTCAGCCAATCTCTGTTGTCCGAATTTGCGGTAGACGTGGAGTCGGAGGGAAGAGCAGAGAGGCGCGACAGATGCACGCTTGAACTCGCTGTGACGCTGCGCTTGGCAGCCATATTCTAACTTTCATTTTGTACAGGCAACATTTACTGATTAGAGGATGTAAAACTCAGTTATATTTTAATATTTTATCGATAATACTGAATGCAGAAAACGTAAATGATGAAATAGCGTGTTATATTTTTAATGTGAGTAGTTAGGTGGAAATCATTGTCATGTTTGTTTGCGCCCCCAGAGCGCGGTGGGTGAAGTTCGGGCTGACACCTGGCGGGAAAAGTGACAGCCGTACTACAAGGGGACATGCAGATTCGGACGACTTGGACGCGACTTCGAGTGCACGCGAGAGCAACGGGGGAGAACGGGATGGAGCGCTTGCCAATCCGGACACGGCTTTTGTAAACCTCTCTCGGGAACGATGTGCCACACACGCGCGCGCGCGCCTATCGGTAGATTATGTTTCGCGTATTTATTTGTTGCGCTGACACAGCGTGATGAGTAAATAATGCATTTTCTCATTTTTGAAGTACGAATGCACTTTATCGTAATCTTCCAAGTCCCGGGGACACTAATGTTTGTATATCGTGACTTTTGTAAACCTCTCTCGGGAACGATGTGCCACACGCACGCGCGTGCTGGCGCCTCTTATTATTTCTGTATTATGACGCAAACACATCTAGAAAAACTACAATTTTGCTCCCTCTCCTCTCTACGTGTGCTATCAACAATACGTAAGCCTTGGGACGACGAAAGTTACACAACGGTGAGCCTCGTCAGTACACCTACCTCGCAACATCTGGAGCGTGCAAGTACATAAATAGCGGGTCGCTTGGGTGTATACAATTTGTTTTGTTTATATTTTGTTTCAGAGCAAGCGAGATAACCGGAGCATACAGGCACACAACAGCGAGCTGGGATGGAAGATCGTCAGCACATCCGGAGCGTGCAGGTACATAATAGCGAGCTGCTTGGGCGTTAGCGTGGCTTCGCCGGATGCAATACACACGATGCTTAGGTTACAACAGGTTGTTAACATTAGCTTTGGGGAAGAATATTCTAGAGAAGATTGTCTCAGAACATTTTCATAGTTTCACACTTCTATTAAATTGGTAGAAAAATATATTAGTGGGCAATAAAATCTGAAGAAGATTTGTGTCTAGCAAAAATAAGCTAAATAGAATTACACATGCATACAATATTTATTTTTTTTCTATCTACAATCATATTTTTCTTATATATTTTTTCAATTTTTTTATAGGGTTGATTAAAACACATATTTGAGGAAGACAACACTCTACCACCAACCGATCACATATAAATAAACATACCCAAAAAAAATGCGCTCCATGAAAAGTTGCCCTGTGTGCAAAACAGCCATATCAAGCAAAAATTTTGCAAGACATTGTCGCACCTGCGTGCCAAGCAAGCATTTGGCTGCCACCGAACTGTGTTCCGGATGCAATAAATACATTACAATTGCGTATGTCAAGAAGCATAAGCTTACTTGTCTAAGCAAAAATACATCTGGGGCCCAGCCTTCGATCTTCACCAAGAGGAAGGCAGAAGCAGCCTCCATCAATGCACCACCTGCTAAACGCGTCAAGCCTGCGATAAAAGCAGACCGGTCTGCTTTCGGTGGAATATTAGGAGATTACGTTCAATTGTCGGATGGCTCTTGCGATGTTCGTAGCTTTTTAGAGGAGAAGCGAGCAGAAATAGTTTCTATTTTTAGTAATGCACTGGCTACGCACTCCTCCACTAAATTCTACGCATCGCTTCGTTGCTGGTACAAGAAGCCGTCTGATGAAATTTACAGCTTCTGCCACAACACCAAGGCGAAGACGCTGCATCTGGCGGATGTCGACAACCTCGAGGTCATCTACAACAAGTTTGCCGAGGAGCTGGTGGCAAAGCAAGAAGAACATGAAGCTAAGAGCTCGGGAGGTTCGCTGTGTGGTGAGCCTCACGAACTGTGCGTCAAACTTTGCAAGTTTGTGCCTCTCTCCGCCTCCAGCTACGTCCGCTTACCAGAAGCAATTGAGGCAAAGAAGGCCGTCCTGAACATTCAGAACAGTGACGCCAAGTGCTTTCTCTGGTCGGTGCTTGCAGCATTACACCCTGTCGACCGGAAAAACCAACCACGCCGAGTTAACCACTACCTACCCTACGAGCCAGAGCTGGAAGATGCGATGGCTGGGATCGACTACCCGGTGGAGGTCTCGGACATTCGCAAGTTTGAGGCCCGTACACACAACCCTCGGTTGGCTATCAACGTTTATGGCGCCACCGACAAAAAAGTGGTGTACCCTATCCGGGTGAGCGACGTAGAGGACAATGATGCTCGAGAAATCCATCTCCTACTCATCAAGAACAAGGCCCACCACCATTACACCCTCATCCGCTCCCTCTCTCGGCTTGTTTCGAGCCAGCTGAGCAAAGACGAACACCACATAGAAGTTTGTCCCAGGTGCTTGTCTAAATTTCGTAATCAAAAACAGCAGGATTACCAGCGCATCAGAGGTCCCAACATCGCTGCCGAGAAGCTCGCTAACCACAAGCTCTACTGCAAAGCCAACGAACCGGGGCTGGCAGACTTGCCCAAACCTGGCGCCGTGGAGCGTTTCCACATGCACGGCGCCATGGTGGAGCACCCTGCTATCATCATCGCGGATTTCGAAGCCTTCCTCAAACCCCTGTCCACTTGCGATCCCGATCCCGAAGTTTCCTCCACTACCCCTTACCAACTCCACGAGGCATCCAGTTTCGCATACGTTGTGGTACGACGAGACCAACACATCGCCTCCGAGCCCTACGTGTACCGTGGTCTCGACGCAGCCAAACACTTCCTCGAGAGGATGGTTGTCGAGGCTATCGAGATAGGGAAGGTGCTGTTGACCCCCAAGTCTATGCTCCCACTGTCCCCCGACGATCAACGTAGACACGACGAGGCCATCGCTTGCCCTGTCTGCGTCGAGGAGTACACCGCCAACAACTGTAAAGTCCGACACCACGATCACTTTAACGGTAGGTATGTTGGTTCTTGGTGCAACGACTGCAACCGCTTGGCTCGGGACCCGCGCTTCATCCCTGTGTTTTTTCACAATGGCTCGGGGTACGACTTTCACCACCTGATCAAGCATCTTGGGTACGACAACGAGCGAATCAACGTCCTGGCGCAGAACGAGGAGCGTTACATCAGTGTGAGCAAATGGGTTCGAATCCCAGAATCCGACTCTACCGTCGAACTTCGCTTCCTCGACTCCCTGAGGTTCCTCCCGGCCAGCCTCGATGCTCTCGCGGGGAAGCTTAGCGACGAGAAAATGCTCATCACCTCTGCGAATTTTCCGAACTTGGACGCCAGTCTCTTCAGGCGTAAGGGGGTCTACCCCTACGAATACGTCACCGACTCTACCAAGTTTGCGGAGACGTCGCTTCCTCCTCGAGCAAACTTCTATAGCAAACTGCGAGGCTCGGGCATCTCTGAGGATGACTATAACCATGCTCAGTCCATGTGGCGCGAGCTGGATTGCCAAAATCTCGGAGACTACCACGACGCCTACCTCAGACTTGATGTGACGCTCCTCGCCGACGTGATCCAGGCGTTTCGTGCAACTGCGAAGACCATCTACCACCTGGATCCCGCCTACTTCTATAGTCTCCCCGGACTGGCATGGTCGGCCATGTTTCTGGTGACGAAAATTGAGCTGGAGCTTCTTTCGGACGTAGACATGATGCTGTTTGTGGAACGTGCCGTGCGGGGTGGAATGGTCCAGGTGTCGCAGCGACACTCGCATGCCAACAACCATCACATGGCTACTGGTTACGACCCCTCACAACCGTCCAGCTACATCATGTACACGGACGTTAATAACCTCTACGGACACTCCATGATGCAGCCACTCCCTTTTAGAGGTTTCGAGTGGGCTGATCCCTCCAACTTCGACGTTGAAGGTTTCAACGATGAGGAATGCGGATTTTTTGCCGAGGTGGACCTCGAGTTCTCCGAGAAGCTGCAGGATTTGTTCTGCGATCTTCCCCCTGCACCCGAGTTCAAGTGTCCACCCGATTCCAACCAGAAGAAGCTCGTCATGGACTTCGAGCCCAAAGAGCGTTATGTCCTGCACTACCAAAACCTCCGGTGGTTGATGAAGCAAGGGGTTACCGTCCGCACAGTACATCAAGTTTTGATGTTCGAGCATTCTCAATGGTTGAGGTCATACATCGAGCTCAACACCAAACATCGTACAGTCGCCACTTCTGATTTCGATCGCGATTTCTTCAAGTTAATGAACAATGCGGTGTTTGGGAAAACTATGGAGAATGTGCGAAATCATGTAGATGTGAGGCTAATATCAAACAAAGTACAATGTCGCAGGCTCGTAGCAAACCCGTTATTTAAATCGAGGACTATTTATAATGAGCAGCTTGCTCTAGTGCATATGAGGAAGAACAAGGTGATGCTCAACAAGCCAATTTATGTTGGTGCCTCAGTATTAGACCTGAGCAAACTGCACATGTTTCAAATATATTATGGGATACTACGCCAGCACTATAACGACAATATCAACCTACTCTACACGGACACAGATAGTTTGATGTACCACGTCCACTCACCCGATGCGTACAGGGATATAGCCACGGTACCAGCTTTTGTGAACCTTTTTGACACGTCAGGCTATCCCCAGCCAAACCGATACAAAATCCCGACTTGCAACAAGAAGAAGCCTGGCAAACTCAAAGACGAGAAGAACGGTGATATAATTCTCGAGTTTGCAGGTCTTCGCGCCAAGGCCTATACCATCAAAGCCGAGGGTAGCGTTACCAAAAAGGCCAAGGGTGTCGGCAGACAGGTGGTTCGGCAGCATCTCACATTCGAGGACTTCGTGGATTGCCTCAAGACCAGGTCGTCGGTTCTAAGAGCAGAACAGCGCATCCAGAGCGTCGACCATGTGTTGACCACCAACAAAGTGAGGAAGATTGCCCTGGATCCCAACGACGACAAGAGGTGCGTTCTCCAATGTGGAATCCACACACTGCCGTGGGGGCACTATCGCTTAGCAGAAAGCAAAACCTGCAACATATGCCCATCTTCAACAGAAGATTCATAAAACAAAACAAAAAAAAGAAAACAAAAAAAAAATATTTTGTTAGTCATTACAAAAAAAAAACACTGACTGTTATTACAAAAAACTTTGACCGTATTTTAAATAACCAGCATACCTATGAATCTCTTTGGTTTCCGAAAACAAACCAACATGGAGACTGTACACCACACGACGACAGATCATGAATTTCTACCTTCCATGTTAACTAAACTCAACGGTCTACTGATTGTTCACCTTAACAGCATTTGGACGAAATTGGATGACGATGTGGGCAAGATGTTTTACGTCTTCAACAACAATTTACATTTTTACAAAATTCCAATCGACGGAAAACTTCAAATCACCGTGAATCCGGAAAACGTAGGCGAAATCAAAATATCTACCGGCAAGAATATTTTTCGAATCAAGCACGACAAGATGCTTTCTAACATTACGTACGATGTTTCTGCAGGAGATTGTTTATACGTTGAACTCCTAGGAGATTACGACAAACTTATTCCTCTCTTCGTAGAATTACGAATCGTCTATCCTATTATAAATAACCGTTAACCAAAATGCCTAACGATATTTTCGGCCACACCAAACGTGTAGACCACGCAGAAGAGATTCTCATGTTGGATGTCAGAATTAAAAAGTTGAGGAGCGATTTGATCGCTTTGCAGGAGACCTTAAACAAAAGTTTAGAGTCGGAGATTGCTACGCTCCAAACGCAATGTCTGGACCCCATTCTGAAAATCGATTCCGAACTGAAAACGCTCATAAAAAATTATGTCGACGTACCTTCTTACGACAATGTTCAAAATATACAGTTGAGCGTGGATAAGCTTCAAAATGATTTGGCCAAATTACAACAATTTCAATCGAAAAATGAAGATTTGGAAAAATTGAAACTCGAAATCGAAGAACGAACTTCCGCAATCGAAAAGAATTTCTCTGAACTTCAAACCGTCGTGAAGGATATTGATGTAGAACGCTTGCATGTTGTTGTTTCCAAATTACAAGAAGAATTCGCCAGCACGTTGGAAGAAATTAAATCCAAGTTACAGACTTTGGAAGATACCATGACGAACCTACCATCGTCAGACGAACTGCAGGTCATCGGCAAAAGCGTCGCGAACATAAAAATTCAATTGGAGGCTTATCAAGATTTCGAACACATTCAAACCACCATCGCTACGCTTCAGGCGTCTCTGGAGTTGATCAACGAAGAAATTAAAAATATTCACGCTGAAGCAAGTGCGTTGACGAGCATACAAGACACGTTGAGCACGGTTCAGCAGAAGATCGAATATTTAGAAAATTTGAACGTCGAATCGAACCTTGCTCATTTTCATCACGTACTGGACAACATACAGGGTGACTTGGAATCGTTACGGACGAGCGTACCTTCGAGCGAAGATTTGGAAAAATTGAAAACGGCGGTGACGGCACTATCCGATTCGAGCGACATCAAAAGTTCGTTGAGCGATCTCGAGAGTAGGGTTGCCAATCTCCCCACCTCCAAAGAATTGCACGCTTTGAAAAGAAGCATATCACGTATGCTGAAACGACTGGAAACGGAAACGGCGAACGTGGAACAGATTCGAGACGAACTTACTTCGCTGGTGTCGACGCTGCCCACTTCGCAGAGCGTCGCCGACCTTCACACGCAGTTTACCGAAATGCGAAGCATCGTGAACGATCTTACCGAGAAGAGCTCGAAATTGAATCAAGTCGAGAACCTTCAGAACATCGTCGTCAACATCAGAGATCAAGTTGGAGTGCTGGAATCCACGCAGGAATCGACGCTGGCCTCTTTCGGTGCCAAGTTGCAAGAACTCAACGAAAGCTACAAGCAGTTGAACGTGGAAGTGAAAATCAAACCGTCATTTTCTACAGTAACGGATACCATCGTCGAACATTTGTTGCCCGTACAAAATACACTGGGACAGCTTCACAGCAACCTCGTTAGCGTCGATACTAAATTCGCTAAACTGCATTCTCTGCAAGCCATCGAAATCAACAGCATACCCAATCAGCAGAGAATCTCCACGTTCGTCGAAGGTAACAAACTGTACATGTTGCATCCTTATCATCCGTACTACAAGTTTCTCCTCGATGGCACGATTCAGGTAAACGAATTTTCGTACTGGTCTCACGGCAGAAAAGCTAGCGTTCCCACCATGACCTTGATATCGAATCGTGGTGTCCAGAAAGCAGGAAACATTCCTCTGGCACGTTGGAACGAAACGCGCAACATATATGAAATACACGAAGACGAAGATCTCACCGTTTTTGACGTGAGTGCCGGCGATAAGCTGATCATTCAAAACACGAGCGAAGTGCCACCCTCTTTGAATCCCATCACGCTGGTGCTTCTCTTCAAACGTAATCTCTAAAAAAAAAAATGTCTAGGCAAGCTATTGTCGAAGAATTGCATAAACCTGCACGCCGCAACTACGAGCGTTTAGCTGTGGTAACCAAGGGAATCGATGACCTCTGGCAAAGTGATCTCGTGGAGATGAGTAGCGGCAATCTAAAAAATGTACATAAATTGAACAAGGGCAACAAGTACCTCCTCACCGTCATAGACACGTTTTCGAAATTCGCATGGGCTCTACCTTTGAAGGCCAAAACAGGAACGTGCGTCACGGAAGCATTCAAGACAATTTTTCGCGAAAGCGACAGACGACCTCGGTTTTTGCAAACAGACAACGGGAAGGAATTTTACAATGCCGTATTCCAAAAATTTATTCGGAAACATGACATTCGACATTATTCAACCTTCAGTCACATCAAAGCCAGCATCGTGGAAAGATTTAATCGAACCTTGAAAACACACATGTGGAAACGATTCACGCTTCGAGGAAATTACAAATGGGTCGACATACTGCCGGAACTCGTCGACACCTATAATGATACGGTACACAGAACGATAGGCATGAAGCCAGCTGACGTTACGAAATCTGACGAGCAGCGTTTAATTTCTACAGTTTACTGTCCAAAATACACTCCCACGACTACCAAGAATTCAAAATTCAAAATTGGAGACCAGGTGAGGATCAGCAAATTCAAACGCACCTTCGAGAAGGGGTTCACAAAAAATTGGAGCACGGAACTTTTTACGGTGGTTCGAGTTTTACCCGGAAACCGACACACGTATATAATAAAAGATAGTAGCGGCGAGATTTTGAAAGGAAGATTTTACGAAGAGGAACTCTCTAAAACAAAACATCCCGACACGTA
Source organism: Lepisma saccharinum (assembly GCF_977018435.1). NCBI lineage: Eukaryota > Metazoa > Arthropoda > Insecta > Zygentoma > Lepismatidae > Lepisma > Lepisma saccharinum. The sequence continues at coordinate 73,347,213 of NC_139234.1, read as the reverse complement.
CCTCATCGAGAAAGTATTGCGTAGAAAAGGCGACAAACTGTTTGTCAAATGGCTGGGACTTCCGGAAAAGAGTTGGATCAACGCGAACGAAGTGATTCTATGAGTGCGTGGAATGTCGTGAAACGTCTACCTGATTCGGAAAATCGAAAGAAGAAAAGGAACGGCGAGTTGCTTCCCGACAGCATCCGCTGTCTGATCGTAGGTCCTTCAGGGTGTGGGAAAACAACATTGCTCGTGGACAATTTTCTCCTCGCACCGAATTGGTTAGATTGGAAGAACAGGCACCTCTACGTATTTTCGAAAAGTCTCGAACAAGCGAAATACAAGCAACTGATAAAACTGTACGATGGTCTGGACATTGCAACGTTCGCTTCGGAAATAAAGCCACTCGATGATTGTCGTGAAAATTCAGTCGTTGTGTTCGACGATGTCATCCTGGAAAATCAAAATGGAATTCGCAATTTTTTCACGCAAGGTCGTCACAAAGGAATAGATTGCTTCTTCCTAGCTCAAACGTTTTCCAAAATTCCAAAACAGTTAGTACGCGACAACGCTAATTTCATATGTTTGTTTCGTCAAGATCACACCAACCTCAAGCACGCGTACGATGACTACGTAGGCGGAGACATGAACTACAATCAATTTTCGGAACGCTGCTGCTCCCACTGTTGGAACAGTGACGATTTCGGATTCGCGACGATCGACATGACGAGAAAACCCAACGACGGAAAATACAGAAACAAAATCAACGACTTTCTAAACGTTGCAACGTTGTGAGAAACAACGTGTATAAATAACGCTATGACGAAACGAAAAATCGAAGACGAAAATCTCAAGCTTCGCGATTACCTCGCGAAACGTTTCAAAGGTTGGAAATCCGAGAATCGCGGATTCTACGAAGAGAAGAAACGTCAAGATCAACCTGTGATCGACGCCATCAGCGATCTAGGTAAAGAAATTAAAGGCGTCACGGAACAAAATAAAAATTTGATCAACGAACTCGTACCACTTGCAGCTAAAAGTTACGCCGTACCCACGCCTATTTCGAGCATTCCTTCGACGCCGTTCGAACTGAAGGACGTACCGGCACGACGTCAAGCCATAGGTAGCACGTCGTCGTCTTTGGATAAGATCGAGTTGGGACCTTTGGCACGAGACTACCTGAGCACGGGGAAATTCGACAAGGATGAAGTGTTCGGATTGTATCCGAGCATGGAGAGCAACGAGGGCGGCGGTGTGGTTTGGAAGATTGGAAAATCGAAGGTGACCTTCGAAGGCAACGACATTAAAGTTAATTTAGGCGAGAAGGATAGTTGGAACAGGTATCCGGGTACGGTGGGACTGTGGGAACTCGTTGCCAAAAAGCAGCCGAAAGATTACACCGACGAAGATTACCAGAGTTACAAGGAAATTTTGATCATGACGGATGCCTTGTACCAGAACAACGACGCCTCGCAGAATAGGGTGAAATCGAGCAGCGGCGAGAAGTACAGAAATCTCATCAAGCCGATATGGAACCAGGTCAAAACAGGCAGCGGCGTCAAACTCTACAACACCCTACCCAAAGAGTTCGTTTGGGTGGACGACGTGCGCAAGCTCATAGACCGATTGTTGGTTATTGCAGGAGAGGAGAATGCAGGCAATCGTAATTTCTACAACGAGAAGGTAGGAATTGTGGACATGATCAGCACAAAACTTTCCAACTTCATCGTGAACAACGACAAGGGCATAGGTTACCTCATTAAAATTATCAACACGCTGCCTCCGAGATTCTGGAACGTGGCCGAAGGAAAAGGACTCGTGAACGACATCATCAACAAGTTACCTTTCGAGATGCATTTACCCGGCTACCAGTTCTGCGGACCGGGTACCAAACTCGAGAAAAGATTGGAGAGAGGAGACAAGGGTGTGAATCTGTTGGACGTCGCATGCAAAGATCACGACATTGCCTACAACACCACTCGCACCGATCTGAATGCACGTCACGAAGCAGACAGAAAGTTAGAGCACGCAGCTTTCGAAAGATTCGTTAGTAGAGACGCTTCGCTGGGAGAAAGAGTTGCAGCACTGGGCACCACCATCGCCATGAACACGAAACAAAAATTTGGATGGGGTGTATAAATAAATAACATACAGTAAAAAAGAAATAATAACAACATGTCTTGCATAACCGATTTGCCGCACGAACTGCTATGTAAAATATTCAAACACGCTTGCGAGGATGTAGGGAAACTTTTACACGTAGCAAGAACAACTCCGAAATTTCGTATCCCTTGTGAAATGCTTATCAAGGGCCATCTTCGGGAGATCAGTGGAATGAGGAGCGGTGATCTTGACACTCTTCTTTCGGTTGCGGGGGAAAAATTAAACGATAGGTTAGACGAACTGCACGAGGCGAGGCAGGGGAGAAGACGATATACTGATGATTGGTGTAAGTCCAAACAGGAAACTGAAGAAATCATCACGCACATCATTGCGTTTTCCGAAGCACGAACTTTCTTCCTCTAACACAGACAAAAAAATCTTCGATACAAAAATCTCGTGAAAAAAATATATATATATAAATAACACACATCGTGAAAAAAAAAATAATCTTCAGTGTATATATAAATAACACACATTGTAAAAAATTAAATTTCTCTAACACACACACTGAAAATTTCTCTTCGATATGACGACTGAAAAAATGAGTGACCTCCAAGCATTAAAACAAATGCTAAATTTGTCAGTAGAGTATGTAAAAATTCGGGAATTGGAAGTGGACAAACCTTACACGATAACTTCCGGTTCAATTGTTTCTACCCAGTATGGTCCCAAGGCACGTCTGTTGCTCAACGCACAATACAGTCTATTTTTACCAGATCGATACGCTGACATGTTATCCAACGAGAAGCTAGCTATTTTAATCGAGAACAAAACTCGAATCGTGTACAAGGGTACAAAAGAACTTCTTGGTAAAAAAACAAAGCACGTAATAGAATTTGTGTAACGACTCTGCGCGAAGTATATCCTTGAAAAAAATTACACGGAACAAAAAAATCTCAGAATATTTATATATAAATAACATACCAAAAAAAATTACACAAAACAAAAAAATCTCAGAACATATATATAAATAACATACCGTGAAGATAACATATAGAGCATCAACATGAAGCCCAAAGGTGTCGTGTACCAGATACCATACTCCAATCTGAAAAATCTAGGTACCCTCGATGGTTTACTCACCAAGAAACAACGCGAGAAGAAACGTTCTTGCTTGACGAAAGGACACGGAATGAAATTACTTCTCAGCACACCTCAATTGAAACGCTTGCAGCGTTCGCGAAAACAGCAAAAAATCGGAGGTTTCATATTCAGCATCCCAGCCATCCTGGCAGCATTGGGGGCTGTTGGAAGTTTGGCCGGCGGAAGTGCCGCCATCGCGAAAACCGTCATCGACTCGAAGAAGAACAAGGCAGAATTGGAAGAACAGAAACGTCACAACCTGGCTATGGAGAAGAAGGGGAAAGGTATAACCAAAAAACAAAAAAGCAACCTCGATGCTTTGAAGAAATATAAAAAAAAGAAGAAGCCCTGTCCAACTTCGATATTGAATCTCTGATCGAACTGTTGGGGATAAAGAACTTCAGGGGTGTTTTCATGTCCGATTCTCTACCCTCTGCTGTGAAGAAAAAGGAGTATGGGGTGGTCAACCTGGACAGTTACAAAAATCCTGGTACACATTGGATATGCTACCTCAAAATTGACGATAACAATGCATTTGTTTTCGATTCGTTCGGTGGCACACCACCTGCCAGGTTGGTAAAGTATCTCAGTGTTGCCAACCTCTACTACAATGACAAACGCATCCAGGGTTTCACCGATGTTAACTGTGGCCACCTATGTCTTTCCGTTCTCGCATACATGTCTAAAATAAATAACCCCTCGGTGGAACATTTTCAGAAAGCATTGTGGAACCTAAAACACGATGGGCGTGTTCCATCTCACGAGCGAATCTTCAATCTTGAAACTCACGCTGCACGACGACATCGTCTATCCTAAATCCGTAGCTCTGCGTGCATTCTACAGCATGTACCTCATACCTAACGTCACGCAGCACAACAACAAAATTAGCGTCGGAAGCGAACACATTGTCGTCACGCCAGGCCAATACAATCTTTCCACTTTGCAAGCTCAATTACCCAAAGGCACGTACCTTTCTCAAAATTCGGTCACGCACAGAGTGGAAATCCTATCGGCGACGGAAACCATAAACCTGGGTACCATGGGAGAACTTTTAGGTTTCGAGAACAACACCAAACTCGAAGCTGGCATCAAACACACGGCAACCAACATTCCTAAATTTCTAGCCATAGAAACTCTAAACGTTCACTGTAACGTGGCGGAAGGCATGATCACGAAATCCTCGGACGGATTGTTAGGAAGTCACAAGCAGACAGGAATCATAGCCACGTTCAAACCCAGTTCCGAATTCATGGAACCGATCATCTACACACCCTCTTCGCCGATCTATTTTCCAGTATGCCGCAACCGCATAGACGACATAGAGTTGGTGGTGACGAACGAGAAAGGAGACGTGGTGGATTTCGCAGGTGCCACTACGACGGCCATCGTGGAGATCAACATATAATAAATAACACACATAGTGAAAATGGAGCAAATCGAAAGTTACGAATTGCAATCTTTTCCCCCCAACCGTCGCACGTTCGCCAATCTCAACGAAGCAAACAGGGAGATCGAATACGACGTGGACGTAGGGGATGGGTTCGTTCATCCTCACAGAGCGGACCTCTACCTTCAATTCGACGTGGTGAAGAAGGAAAGCGGAGACGCGTTTCCGCCCAATGCAAATTTGATACTCGTGGACAACTTCGTGCCTCATCTGTTCTCGCAGGTGGAGGTGAGGAAACACAACACCGTCATCGACAGAATCGATTATCCAGGCATCACGTCGACGGCAGTGGGAACATTGAAATTATCCAAAACTGACGCGGCATACTACCAGGCGGGAGGATTCGAAGCAGGGACGAAAATATCAACAAAAAGTCACACAGTACTCTTTCCCATGCGTCTGCTACCGGGATTCTTCTCCGACTACAAAGAAATCATGTGGAAGGGGGGATTGCGCGTCACTTTTCGAAGAGCAGCCAACGACAACGACGCACTGATGCGATACACCAACTTGAACGCCGACGGCACGCCGATAGCCAACACATTACCCGAAGCAGCCAAGTGCGTCATCCGGAGCATGGAGTTGAGAATGCCGATCGTAGAATACGAAACAAACTACGCCCTCAAGTACAAAGCAGAAATCTTGAAGAGTCCACAGGTACCGATTCACTTTCACGGTTACCAGTGCGTGCAGAAGGTGGCGTCGGGAAGTCACATGGAATTCGACGTGACGACGCAGTTCAACAACATACAGTTCGACATGCCAGATTTCGTCGTGGTGCTCTTTCAGACCGGGCGCGATAAGAATCAGGAAAAAAATTCCAGCAAATTCGACAACTGCAAGATCAAGAATGTTTATCTGAAGAATGGAAGAAACGAAGTGTTCCCGCGCGAGAATTACAACCTCGACATGACCAAAGATGATTACCTAAAACTTTACGAAGCTTACACGGCTTACAAACGCGTGACCGAGGGAAGCATGGACATGTACTACACGCCCAGCGAATTCATAACCCACAGACCCATGTCCGTCATCAATACCACGAAGAGGAAGCAGGTGGTGGTCAACGATCGAACCAACATCAAGGTCGTCTGCGAGTTCAACAGTCCGTTGCCCGAGGATACCGTATGCAGTGTCATCCTGGTCGCCGAGAAGTCCTTTGTCCACGACGTGAAGAACGAGAGGGTCACAGAGCAGTTTTAACATGTTTAACATCTTTTTTCTTGCACAAATAATAAGAGGCGCCAGCGCGTGCACGTGTGTGTGTGTGGCACATCGTTCCCGAGAGAGGTTTACAAAAGTCACGATATACAAACATTAGTGTCCCCGGGACTTGGAAGATTACGATAAAGTGCATTCGTACTTCAAAAATGAGAAAATGCATTATTTACTCATCACGCTGTGTCAGCGCAACAAATAAATACGCGAAACATAATCTACCGATAGGCGCGCGCGCGCGTGTGTGGCACATCGTTCCCGAGAGAGGTTTACAAAAGCCGTGTCCGGATTGGCAAGCGCTCCATCCCGTTCTCCCCCGTTGCTCTCGCGTGCACTCGAAGTCGCGTCCAAGTCGTCCGAATCTGCATGTCCCCTTGTAGTACGGCTGTCACTTTTCCCGCCAGGTGTCAGCCCGAACTTCACCCACCGCGCTCTGGGGGCGCAAACAAACATGACAATGATTTCCACCTAACTACTCACATTAAAAATATAACACGCTATTTCATCATTTACGTTTTCTGCATTCAGTATTATCGATAAAATATTAAAATATAACTGAGTTTTACATCCTCTAATCAGTAAATGTTGCCTGTACAAAATGAAAGTTAGAATATGGCTGCCAAGCGCAGCGTCACAGCGAGTTCAAGCGTGCATCTGTCGCGCCTCTCTGCTCTTCCCTCCGACTCCACGTCTACCGCAAATTCGGACAACAGAGATTGGCTGAGTCCCGGATGGAACGGCGCTCTAGGTGACATCTGCTGCTGATTCGGACGCAACCCCGGCCACTTCTATTAGTCAGTGTTGCCAACTCCCATTTGTAGGTTAGCTTCGCCTGTAAAATATCACATGATGAAATATTCTTCAGGTAAGTTGGCAACATTGAACCGCAATTGATGTTACCAGTGTTGTCAACTTCTATTTGTAGGTTAGCTTCGCCTGTAAAATATCACATGGTGAAATATTCTTGAGGTGAGTTGGCAACATTGAATCGCAATTGATGTTACCAGTGTTGTCAACTTCTATTTGTAGGTTAGCTTCGCCTGTAAAATATCACATGGTGAAATATTCTTGAGGTGAGTTGGCAACACTGGCAACATCAATTGATGGCACTCAACCCGTGCACCTCCACTAGTCAGTGTTGCCAACTCCCATTTGTAGGTTAGCTTCGCCTGTAAAAATAACATGTGGTGAAATATTCTTGGGGTGAGTTGGCAACACTGAACCGCAATTGATGGCACTCAACCCGTGCACCTCCACTAGTCAGTGTTGCCAACTCCCATTCGTAGGTTATCTTTGCTTGTAAAATATCATATGGTGAAATATTCTTGGGGTGAGTTGGCAACACTAATCGCCAATTGATGGCGCTCAACTGAGCTGATTACACTAATCAGTGTTGCTAACTCCCATTCGTAGGTTAGCTTCGCTTGTAAAATATCACATGGTGAAATATTCTTGGGGTGAGTTGGCAACACTGATCGCCAATTGATGTTGCAGAACCCGTGCACCTCCACTAATCAGTGTTGCCAACTCCCATTTGTAGGTTAGCTTCGCTTGTAAAATATCACATGGTGAAATATTCTTGGGGTGAGTTGGCAACACTGCGAGAAAGCCTCAAGCGTTGCCAGCTCTTTGCTTGAGGTTAGGTTATACCCAAAAACAAAAACCTTGGTGATTTTTTCGAGTAAGAAGTTGGCAACACTGTCATTTCAAAAGTAGGTCAAAAGGCCCTTCCAGAACGTAGCGTTCCACCTACTACTATAAGTTGGCTTCGCCTGTAAAATATCACATGGTAAAATATTCTTGAGGTAAGTTGGCAACACTGAACCGCAATTGATGTTGCCAGTGTTGCCAACTCCCATTTGTAGGTTAGCTTCGCCTGTAAAATATCACATGGTGGAATATTCTTGGGGTGAGCTGGCAACACTGCGAGAAAATAAGGCTCATGCCTTACGAGAGCAAACCGTTAACATACACCGTAAAAGGCTACGCCTCGCTCGAGCTGGCAACACTGCAAGAAAATGAGGCTCGGTGAGATTCGCAGTATTGCCAGCTTTTTGCTTTAAATTAGGTTAGACCGAGATAAAAACCTTGGTGATTTTTTCGAGTAAGGGGTTGGCAACACTGCGAGCCTCACCGAGCCTCATTTTCGGTTTCAGAACCGGTGCTCCTGTACTACTATGAATAACAAAATTTTGTTGTAGGGTTTCGAACATGAATTTCCTTCAGTTGTATCTTAAAATGGATTTATATTGACTACAACTGCGTTCAACATCGCAAGAAGTAATGGGAGTGTATTTCAAATTTGTCAATTATTCGAAACTCTTTGGGTTACACGGAGACATGTAGTTATTGCGCGAATATGCTGAAAATATTCTGAAATATGGAAAATAATATGTAAAATATGAGCCAAATCCTATTCGTCCATTTCGATCTGCAGCCGAGAGATCGGGAGAAGCGTGGCGGGCGGCACTGACGGAGATGCCGACATTTGCGGCCTGAAATGCCCGCTTATTTTTATGGACATATGCAGACATTTATATAAATATTGCAAAACGAGCACTAACCTGTGTTATAAGAGTATGGTTTTAATTTTAGTAGCTTAGTGACTGTATGTGCCGATGATTTTGACACGCCCACCTCTTGTGAAACACGGCGTAGAGGTTTGTTTGGAAAACGTTCTAACGCTGCACCAATATCATCGAGTTTTGCTTCGGTTAGAATCCGTCGTTTTTGCTTAGGTGTTTTAAAATTTAACGATACAGTTTCTCGTAAATTAAGGACAAGATATCTAACCGTATCTCTGTGTGGAGTTGAAACGCATGGGAATTTCTGTACAAATTACCTACACACGTCTCTACGCGAGTTTGTTTTCACGTAGGTACGTGTCATACATAAAAAATCTTTGTTCTAACGTGAATCTTGCGGCTGGCATTCCAATCGTCTCACTGACACGTCACACATACACACTACAATAACACAAACAAGTAACTGCAAGTAACCAAGAATAACACTCTTGCGCACAGTACGAAATTAACACGCTCTTGGTTTACATTGCTCGCCACTATATTTACAACTCTGTCTTCATCTAGTCGCGAAGGAACAAAAAACTCGAGCTCGGATATTTCGGATTGCGAGGAAGCTCACGAAAACCATTCACTTTTATCGGTTTCGTCTGCAGTGTAATCGTGATACAGTGTTGCACATTCGAAACCTCCAAACGATTCCCATCGCCACAAAACTCTTTCAAGGATATAAACTTAAGCAGGACTTTACTGATCAAAACCATGATTAAAATGCTTTTTTATCTGTGGCTCTTAACATCGTTTCTATAGCGCATTTATTTGTGTATATAAGAGCAGAACTTGGATGAATTACAGAAGAACTTTTGCGTGTTATAACACAGGTTAGTGATCGTTTTGCAATATTTATATAAATGTCTGCATATGTCTATAAAAATAAGCGGGCATTACAGGCCGCAAATGTCGGCTTCTCCGTCAGCGCCGCCCGCCACGCTTCTCCCGATCTCTCGGCTGCAGATCGAAATGGACGCACGGTATTTACAAATATGGAAAATAAAAACTGAATTTTATGAGTCTACATGCCATGATGCGCAAGGATAATACAAAATATAATTGATTTCAGTTTCATACATAAATATATATTTACATATAAATCCGTTCTCTGGTCATATAAAAAGTTGGTCGCTGGAAGTATAACATTCCGGCTTCGAATTTGAGAATGCTTTCCTCTCAGGCCCCAGTTCGTGCCCCGACCTTGAACGATGAGTCAGCTGTCGACAGCCCGAAGGAGGCAGAACAACATTGCACCGCACACCTGGGGCACACGTCCCTCGCGTGTGACGTCACGTCAAGTCTCCGAGAGAAAGTTCGGCACGTTCGAGACGTTTTCGGCAGTTTCCGGGTCGTTTGCGGTAATTTCCGCCGCTTCTCGAATCCGAAGTGGCGATTTTCGGATCCGATGCGAAGACCGACGACCTGAATGGCCTCGAATTGCGTCGCGATGTCCTCCGAAATGTCATCTAGAGTCGCATGTGTTCGTTTCTTTCCCCTTGTACGCAACCGGCCTTCGGATTCTGCCATCATGCCTGTCCCGCACGGGGCACGAAAGCTTCAGAGCGGTGAAGGATCTAGGGACTGCTCGTTTTTCACGATGTCTGACATACAGGTCCACTTCGCAGGTCCGTTGCTCGAATTAATTCCTCGGTAGGTGATTGGAGTTTGACAGTGCAAAATAAAAGTAATTTTGCACGCACGGGCTTCCTCCTGTGTATATATATATATATGAGATCTTTTGACAAACATTACAAATATTTAACTTAAATTTACTTTTCTTCCCCTCATTTTATTCTATTTTTCATCGTCTTCTTCTACTTATTTATTGTTTCTAGTTTTTCTTTCTACTTTTCCCGTTTCTCTATGTCTCCTTCTCTCTTTTTTTCCTCTGTTTCATTATCCTTCTATCTTTCTTGATCTTTCTGTCGCTCTTTCTATATTTTGATCTGTTTTCGTATTAATTGCTTCCTTCTTTTGTTTTCTAGCCCGTTCATCTTTTTATATAGCTTTTCCTTTCTTTATTTTCTTTGTTTCTATCTTTACATTTTTACTTCTTCCTCCGTTTCACTCTCCCTGTCTCTCTTTCTTTCTTCCAATGCTACTAGAATCACTAATATCATATCACGTTCTTTTTATTTTCGTCTGGCATTTGTTATCTTTCTCGTTCCTTGTCTTTGCCCCACTGTGTGTTATACTCTCAAATTTCCCGTCAATACTATTTTTAGTACGGAGCCCACACTAGCCCATTCGGTGGCTACGAATGTTCGGTTCCCAACTGTTTTTGTCATTCACGATTAATGTATAGAAACTCCTCCTGCACAACGTTCAATTCAATAATTGAAATCATACAAGGCTATTTCATTCCTTATATACAGAGACGGCGCAACAGGAGGGCATATGGAAGTTAAAAATCAATTCTGCAGTAATGCCATAGCACCCCATTTCGATTCCATGTGAAAGCACATGTACAGAGGAAGATCCATTTTACATTTCTTGATGACGCTAATTTCTAAATTAAATGAAAGCTTTAATAAGGATAACGATGTATTAATTGGAGTTAGAAGTTTCAGTTCAAAAAGTGCCGACGAAAAGCTACAATCTTTTACCGCCCACTATACTGTTGTGACATGCACAGTTTTAGAGTTTGAATTAAAACTGATGCCTAAATTTATGACACGCTACCGGGCAGAGAGGAAACTCAAAATAATAATCCTTCAGTAGCTGCTTGCAATGGTTCAAACTTAAATTGTCTTTTGTTTTATTGCAATGCGCATACCCCCATCAACGGCTGGGTGTGAAAGACATTTTTCTCTAGTTTGCAGCAAATCAAGTGTTCCCTTCTTAATCGGATTGGTAACTAGAGGTTGACTGCTCTATCTCTTCCCTCAAGTGTAGCAGATATTTAGTAAAATAGTCCTGGACATTATTATTATGCAATGGATAAATTTTCGAATCTGCTCCCCCTCCCCGCTCCGCTCCGAAAGTTAGTTCCCAAATTACGCCTATGTTAGACCCCGAGAATATTTGAAAGGCAATTTGTAGCCCCCCCCCCTCCCCCATGTGTATAAGGTTGGCGCCGTCACTATACATATAAGCTTGTACGGCATGTTCAGCTGTAAAGGTTCATACTCCCGTCTATTGATTGATTGATTTGGTGTTTTAAGTCCACTTTATGCACAGAAAGGCTAATCGGGACTGGACCTACAGTGTTAAAGTGGAATCCGAACCACTATGTGCCTCTACCGGGTATCGAATCCCGTCTATGTATGTTTTATTGCCATCAGGCCGGTAAAATAATACCAGCCTGCCTTCTGAAAAGGGAAATGTACAGAATCCTTCTCACAAGCAAAGGGGTGCAGAGAGGAAGAAGATAATGAGACAAAATAGAATATATAGGCGGAAGAGCGAAGAGAGAAATTCAAAGGAAGATAGGAGAAAGGAAAATCGAGAAAACAGATGACCGGGGATATAAGAAGAAAAGACATAGGAGTAGAAAAAGGTGGAAAGAGGTGGGAAAACAGACGAAAGTAATAGAGGATCAGGCAAAAGAGAGAGAGAAAGGTAGAGTGGGGAAAATGAAACGAATACAGAATACAACAGCAATATAAAGTATCTCAATGGCTGAAGCTTTACAATGTCTAAAATCTGGTGTGAAAATTTCTTGCGGTTTCCATGTTATAAAGACTCAAAGAACAATTCGCGACTTTTGAAACACCCTGTTTATCCTCAGTGTTGCGGCAAACCGTTTCATTATGCAGCATATTTCCAAATATACTTCAACCTATATTATTGAATCGTTTTTTAGCCATATTTTCTATATTTTTGTGAATTACAACTTCCCTCCTTACTGAAGGTGAAAGATATTTTAAAATCATATTTACAAAGAGTGAAAAATGAATATAACATTATTACTAGAGTCATCGTCCATACTGAATGTATTATAAGCTCCTTTACTTTTTTAAAAAATAAAATAAAATGTCGAATATAGAAAAAGACTGCAAAATATATGATTAGATGCAGAACTCTACTCTCGCTTAAGATCAGTCCATTCTTACGCAATACAAACATCTAACCACAACAATTTCCATAAAACCTTTCATTTTTATGACTTGGTTCGTTTGTGGTAAAGTTCTAAAGTTCATTTATGCGTCCGTGTGCCACAATACGTTTAGAAATAGTCAATTTAGTGCCTTTACTGTCCAACAGATGTCTCCTTGGTTTTGCTATTTACGTTGTACGATCTAGTGAAGAAGCCATTGAATGTTGAAAGGTGATTGCAGTGAAGAAAATGTGCAATAAAGAGATACGCAATAAGGACTTGGAAGCGGAAGGAATCGAGTTTTTTCCTTATCCCATCTTGTCTCTTTCTATATACACCTTTCTTATACAGATAGGCTGGACCTTTTAAGTTGATCTTACGAAATATCTCACGAAGCATCAAGAAATAAATGTTTCATTTCAAATTCAAGTTTATTACTTAATTATGCTTGTTTTATTAGAGTGTTTACGAAGTCATTTGTAGGTCTATAAATTTTTTAAAAATATAAACCGAATTTTTTGTTTGTTATTTTTAGTCTTCGTGCAAAAATAAACAACTTTTGTGGAAAACAATTTTTCTATTGAACGCGTAGTTTACTAACAGATATTTGTCAAGTAAAAAGTGTTAACAGAATTTTTTTTTTCATAAGCATCGACATTTTTATTCCAAATACGGAAGAAATTAAAAGGGCCTCCCCGATAGTGTAGTAGCTTACTGTGTCCCCTTGTAAGCCAAGGGTTAGTTAGCTCTGTTTCCTTCGGTTGTCATGAGTTGCTAAGATTCTCTCCTTCCCTCTTCTCTCACTACTTCTTTCTTTCTTCCTTTATCTCCATGTTTCCTACTCTCTCTCCGTCTCTTACTTGCTTTCGTTCTCTACCTGTCTCTGTCGCGCGCGAGTGCTTTCTCTCTCTCTCTATCTCTCTTTCATTTCTTCTCATTTCTCTTTCTCTCACTCAACTTTCATTTTTCTTTCTCTCTCTTTAATAGCTTTCCTTCTATGGTTTGTTTTATCTCTCTCTCTCTCTTTCTTCTCTATTTCCTCTTTTTCTCACTCAAGTTTCGATTTGTTACTTTCTCTCTCATATATTTCCTTCTCTGGTTTGTTTTATCTCTCTCTCTTTCTTCTCTATTTTCTTTTTCTCACTCAAGTTTCGTTTTGTTACTTTCTCTCTCTTTCATATCTTTCCTTTTCTGGTTTGTTTTATCTCTCGCTCTCTCTCTCTCTCTTTCTTTCTTCTCTATTTCCTCTTTTTCTCACTCAAGTTTCGTTTTGTTACTTTCTCTCTCTTTCATATCTTTCCTTTTCTGGTTTGTTTTATCTCTCTCTCTCTCTCTCTCTCTCTCTCTCTCTCTCTCTCTCTCTCTTTCTTCTCTATTTCCTCTTTTTCTCACTCAAGTTTCGTTTTGTTACTTTCTCTCTCTTTCATATCTTTCCTTTTCTGGTTTGTTTTATCTCTCTTTCTCTTTCTCTTTCTCTCTCTCTCTCTCTCTCCACGTCGAGTTTATTCTCCCTCGAGTATCTCTTTTTCTCTTTAGTTATTTCTGTGTCTCTCTTGAGCATCTTTCCCCTCTCTTTTTCTGACACGGCTACTGAGCTGGTCTGGGAATAAATCATAGCTGGGCATATTCTGTTGTTATGTTTTACTATCGAGCTACAAAACGCATGTTTAATGTTTCGGGCTTATGTCCAGTTTACGATTACAATTTTCTATTCGTTCATGGTGAGGTTCTTTGGTCGTTTTTCGAACGATAAACTGCAAATCGAAGTCATATTCCCGAACCTAGAATCTTCATTTTAAATGCTGTAGCCTAACTGATAGAACCTTACGCAATCCTTGTCGCATCATGAACCTTGGTTCTGATTGGCTGATCTCGACATTCAGGACATACAAGACATGATCTAGCAACAGGCGTATCTAGAAATATGTTTCGGGGGGGGGGGTCCGAACCAAGTGTCTCAAATTATTAATAATAATAATAATAAGAATTTTTATACAAAAATAATTATTATATTAAATTAATTAAAATAGTATTAATTGAAATATTAAAATTAAATAATATTGTATTGTATTACATGAATAGGTAAAAGGACGGTATAAGAATATTGATACAACAGCGCGTATTAATTATCTAGCTTACGTGTAATTAAGGTCGGCAAAATTTGTACAAAAAAAACTGCCCTGGCAAGGAAATTAATGTCAAATAGATAAAGAATTGAATATTTATTAAATATAAAAAAAATGTTAGATCCAGTTGACGAAAAGTAGAGTTCCTGATGATATTTTATGAATGTTACATTGTAAGTAGTAATAAATATTGCAAAAATCTACTTTGGCATGTCATTCAAAAAAGTATGATTACAATAGCTATAATCCTTGCCTTCCAATAAGTTTGGCGAAAATAAATAATCCTCGATTAAAGAACAGTTTATTTTCATTATTCAATTACTTCATTATTTAATTTTTGTTATTAGTAACTCTTCCGGGGGGGTCCAGACCCCTGCACCCCCCTAAATATGTCCTTGTTTAGCTGGTAAAATCAAGTTTGTGACTCGTTTCCAGTTCAGAACCTTTTCCAGTGTTGAATTTAAATTGGAAAATCAAGTTCCATGGACCACCAACTTCACTCTTCAACGCAGTTGGGTTTCTTCAATATCCCAGAAATGATGCTCAGTGTAGCCATCCACTAGCTGTCAATAGTTTTAAGCGAAGGTGTCGTTGGTTTTCCCACTAGGTGTGACCAGACGTTTGCAGGTCGGCGACCCTTCAGGAGCGACATCTCCCCGGCCTTGTTCGCCCCCGTTGATGCCTACGCCGGATGCCAACTCCGGACTACCTTAATGTTGCCGAATGTCAACAAGTGTTGCCAACTCACCGAAGGAAGAAAGCGCGCAAATTATTTTTTAAAGAAATACGGTGGAGATTGTACCAAAACCGAGAAGGCCATGCAAAACGCCATGCAAAAATCGAGACGAGACCGAGACATAGTGTCCCAATATTCTCGGTCTCGTTCAATACATTATTTGAAAAAAAAATTACCTGAACACAATTAAGCCTTGTTTCCATCTTAAATACACTAAAGTTGCTGACCAAGGCAGTTTATTAAGAATTAAAAGCAGTTTACATGTAACGTTTCCACCCTATATCAGGGTCTTCATCATCAACTAAACTAAAAATCAAACTTAAAAAAGAAGCTTTTTAGTTTATTTCTCCATCTGAGGGGGACCCTGATATAGTGTAGAAACGTAACGTGTAGCAGCTCTGGTGCTCAACCAGCCTCAGTGAAATGGGTATCTGGGAGCACTCTGGAGGGTAAAGGCGACTGTAGCGTGGTGCTGATCACATCACCTCCAGCATAACCGAGATCGATGGAATGTGTGGGTACCTCCCCCCACACCCCCTCATGGCATGGTGCAAAGTGCACTGGAAACTTTACCTTTACATTATATAATTGTTTATATTATTTGCGTAGCCAATCCACAAGTAACATTGTGAGCCTGTGCTGCGTAGTTGCCTATATATTCAGGATAAAACTGTTTTGAGGATTCGTGGCGTAGAAACGATGCGTTATTAAGAAAAGTTGTCTTTATTAACAGTCTCTATGCACTGTGACTCTTTGTGCGGTGAAAAGCTATATATTTGGTTTATAAATCTCAAGAATTGAGACGAGAACGAGATGAGAATGAGATGGAAACACTACCAAGTCTCGTCTCGTCTCGATTCTTGAAATTTATATACAACATATAAAGCTTTGCATTAAAAATTGAAAAAAAGGCACAAAAGGATCTACAATAGTATAGTTTCCGAGAAAGTACGAACGAAATTAAAATCATACTAGGTTCAGGATTATCATGATAGGGTTAGCACCACTGCACCGAATGGTAACAAAGCAGAGGACCAAGGCCCTATAAAACTTATGACCTAAACGAATATGGCTTGAATGGGTGTTGCTGATTAGGCATTGGGATTCTTGTCACAGTCTATTTGGCAGAGGACTCGAACAGCGAAACGTGATACCAAAGAGGTAACATTTACTTGGTCTGTGGTGAATCACTTGAACAACAACTATCGAGGAACTAGTTTTTGTCGATGCTTGTTGAAAATCCACTACAACACGCTGAAGTAATGTAGGTGGAATTTGATATGTTTGAAAGAGACAACGGTGACTTGATTCAGAATCGAAATCGCCAGCCTTTGATCCCAAGGTGGCAACATTGCATTGTTATTGGTTTATATTTTGCGTATTAATATGTTCAGGCTAGTCGGAACTATGCCTAAAGTTTAAAGTGTGGTACGAGCATTGTACTGGGTGTCTCCACCCGGGTATTAAACCCACAACCCCTTGATTACATGGAGTTCCTTTGTGCGTGTAGCATGTTACCAAATAGGAATTTGCTAGGGAATGAAGTTGGAAAGTTCAAGTACATAAGGAAAAATGGTCCTTCGTTGCCTGAAGCTTTAATATATTGTTTAATAATGATGATAGCATCCTTCTGCTCTAAATTTCTAAGTCAAAATGTTAGGGGGCAATTGACCCTCTCTTGCCCTCGTGTGCGCGCCTATGACTAGATTATTTGGAAATATTTACTTCTTCAATTATAGTGGCAATGATACAACGTAAATGAAAAGTTACCTATAAATATGATCTTGCAAAAAATATGATATTAAATTCTACACACACACACACACACACACACAAACACACACTTGTGTGTATAAAAAACTCAATATGCTGACCAAGGCAGTAATTTATTTTATTATAAAACATAAACAAATGTTAAAAACATTTGTACTTGGTGCAGAGTCTGAAGAAGACCTTGCTAGAAGGTTGAAACGTTACGTTTAGTTTATGTTTTATAATAAAATAAATTACTGCCTTGGTCAGCATATTGAGTTTTTTATATCATGGAAACAAGGCTTAATGGTGTTATACTTGTGTGTATAATGTGTGTGTGTGTGTGTGTGTGTGTGTGTGTGTGTCTGTTATTTTTATAATTATATACAGATTATAGCACAAAGAAAATTATAATTAAATGAATGTGAAGATTTTAACAATAATTTGTGAAAATGATTATTTATTGACAAGTATTGATTTTATTGCCTTTTAACATTCTGCAATATCAAGATTGAAATCAGGTTTATGACTTTTGTTCACAATTCTATTATAGCTACATGCTGCTCGTCGTTATGTCTCCCAGTTTTAGGGATGTTAAATGAGTACTGCGCAGACCTTTGTTATGGTTGTTTGATGCTCAACACACAAATAGGAACCTTTTTATAGTAAGACAGTATTACTATACGTGACCAATCATATTAAGTTATGTAAATGGAAATTGTATGCCGAAAATGAAAGTTACTTTCAGAAATTTCCGTCAAACTTTTCGTCTGCATGATTTACAAAATTCGTATCTTCCAAATATTACAAATTTGAGAATGACTAGAACAAAGGTTCAAAGCTGTGGTTCAAGAATAACCTTTTCAGGTGCCCCAATAAGGGGTACTTAAAGTTTCTGACCCAGCTTTGCATAACACCGGTCGACATGACTCGCAGATGACTGTTGTCTGAATAATTTCAGCATGGTGATTCCAAAAATCAAATCCATTTTTACCCATCACATCTAGTTTTTTTTAAAAAAATACAATAATATATTAACTGCCATAATTTCACAATAAAATGTGTAGTTCCATTATTTTCCCAATAGATGGATCTGTTTAGATAGTGGTAAAATATTGATTTTCTACAATACAAGTCCTACAATTTTGAACATAAATGTATATGAAATTGTGTGTATTTAATCCACTTTCCACCTTCATTTGACACATTGGCATGAAAATTGTACGAACTTTGATTACGTAGTTTTATTTTTGAAATCTCTCATGAAGATTTTCTTCAGAAAATGTCCAATACTCAATGACATCAATTTCTTCCCATCAGGTCAGGATTTTCCTCCACGTCATACAAACCCTACGTCACAGAATTCAAAATACTTCCATAATCATCTATTGGTTTGTAAACAACCGAAATTTCTCTTGTTGCGTTCTGTAACAGGCGTAATAATGAGGCGAATATGAGAATTTTGATCGTGAAATTTTGTAAAATACTGACTTGATCAGAAAAAAATGGATTTTATTTCCGTGATCAGCATTCAAAATTGTTCCAGAAACACCTATTGATTTGAAAACATCCGAACGTTTTTCTCAAAATGTCCACCAGTGTAATTAACGAATTATTTTGATGTTAATGCTCGCAAGAATTTATACAGCTAATGTACAATTTTGTCTCGATATTCCGTGTCGACAAGTAGCACAGCAGTCATTTAACTTTTCCTTTCGATGTGTGTCATATTGGCAGTGTATTCCTGCCTATTCTGTCGCTTCGAAATAGAAGATCATTAGCTATAATTGGGCGTCATGTCAAGCAAGGTGCAATAAATTCTAATGACCTAATTACTCTTCAGAATAGAAGGCTTGCCGACGAAAGTGGATGTAGCCTGTGCTGATTTTTTGCAACATGAGATAAGATTCCGATTCTTACATATGTTTGATTTTGGCCCTAATCTTGTTGTTTTTAAGTCTTTAGCCAGGCTGGAATAACAAGTGTCATTAACTTTAGCCAACTTTGCCAGGAAATTCATTTGCAAATAGAGGACACAGACTGAACGGGAATGTAAAACCGGCTCCAATGCGCAAACAGACAGCATACATAGTTTATATATTACATTACATATTATATTATATTTTATTGTTAAGTAGGTGAGCCAAAGGTAGCCCGTGTTCCCAAGGTGGCCCACATTACGAAAATCATATTAGTATTTAATATCTAACAAATGACACTAACCATGGGCGTATATATAGTTCACGTAAGGAGGAGGGGGTCAACTTTTGGTATGATTAGGGTTGCTTGCTATATTTCATAAGTGAAAATCCGGAACACAGCTGACCTGAAGCTTGTTGGGGAGCGGGGGGGGGGGGAGAGGTAGAGGTGCTGGACCCGACAAAGTTGAGTGTATGTACGTACATACCCATTATCATATTCTTTACACTTCTTAAAAGGAAACAGAAATCTATTTCGAAGTATATCATTGACATAGGCGTGCGCAGACCCTCTGATTAGGGAGGAGAGAAGCCTTGATGAAAGAGTTCAGTCTGGAAAGAAAAACCTAATTTTATCTCACTCTTTTTGTTTTATTGCATTGAGGGCGTACATAATTAATTCATCTTTCCCATAACAAATCAACAGTAAAAATGATATAAATTGTCTCTGATATGTGCCCGCACCTTTACCTCCGAACAATTGATTGATTGATTTGCTTTATTTTACTTCGCTTTTTGTGCTACTTTTGGCTAATTTGCGAAGATGGGGATGAGTGATGATATGATGAAATTCATGAATTGACACAAACATCCATGCCCGGGCCAGGATTCGAACCCGGGACCCCTGGCGTCGTAGCGCGATGTGCTAACCACTCCGCCACGGGGGCCGGGCTCCGAACAATTGTTCCTGTATTTAAGACAAGACTGTTTAGCAGCAACGGTCTGAAGTTCTAAGTTGTTATTATTTCTCTCTCTCTGTCTTTCTAGTAATTTACAATGCAGTACAGAAAATAAGTAAAATGCAAGCGAAGCAAGCAAGAAAAATTTCTGATTCAATTTTTTGCAAACTGACAACAATATTGATTTAATGGCATTCTCTTTACATTTTTTTCATTTAGATTGTTTGGCGCCGAGGGCCAACTCTCGGTAAAATTTTAAATTGAGTGAGCAATTACCCCTCTGTGCCTCCACTACAGGTTCTCTTGGCCGTCTGGAAGAAATAATGCAAGAAAGACGTAAAAACTAATACCATATTGAGTGTTCTTTTGTCCTGTTACTCTTAGATTCGGTTAGCCTTGTTTTCTTTGACTTAAATGTTTGCCCCCCCCCCCCCCCCGAATTGGTTTCCGTCCACTGCACCCTCTTGCTTGCAGTTGCTTTGAACTTTCATCATCTTGAAAATATAATATCGTTTAATAACGGTAATAAGATTCCTCTACACTAAATTTCTAGGTGAAAGTATAATACAGGCGAATGGAGATCTGGAAGGGGGACAAGGATGGCCATACTTCCCCCTTAGAAAACGAATGTCAATCTAAAAGTATATATTTCTCACGTATAATTTGATTTCAGTTACAGTAATTTACATTAATTATTATAATGGGGATGCGGGAGTGCGATAATTTCAAATTCAAGTGGTATTTTTTGAGGGAGCAACACTATTAACGGGGTAATATGCCCCGTGTAAAAATACCTTGCTTGTCCCTCCGTGGAAAAAAATCTGCGGATAGTTCATAATTCGGGGTGGCATTTTTTTTTATTATCTCGTTTAGAATACTGACATGTTCACAGTACCCCTTTTGAGGTGCAAAACATAATCTTGCATTGTATGAAAACAATTTGGTTAAAATGAAGATGTTTCAAACTCACCACAGGTTCCACAGTGAAGAAGGTGAAGATCTTCCTGAAAAATTTATCTTCTACTAGGAAATTGTAAGGTCCATAGTTTCCATTTCCTATAAGTGAATACAATTCAAGCCACGCTACTTAGTATTGATGCTTTTCTGTTCATCTTGTGTCAAACAAATTGAGAATGTTACGGTGTTTCTCTGGTTTTCTTCACTGAGTTTTTAAAAAACACATTTCTTTAAGAAAACTCAAAGGAAAAAAATATAACTCATTTGACAGTCCCAATGCAGTTTCTCATCGCAGAAATTCCGAAACTATCAGGAAATTGCAGACATTTGGTCTCCAGTGCCATCTAGTGTGTGAAATTACGTAATTTTCTTCCCATCCGTATCCCGTCCTATATGTCTCGAATTTAGGAGAATAAAATAAGTCCGAAGAATTTTTTATGAACAAGCGGATAGAACAGGTAATCTGGTAATTTTATTGAACCATAAGGGGTGTTTCGACCTGTTGAACCCCTCCCCCCTTAAATACGCCCATGGCACTAACCCAGTCCCCCTCAGGTGCACCATGCAAAAAACGAACTGTCACGGTCTGTCAGCAGCCATTTTGTGTAAGGTATTGTGGCGTCGTAGGGACTGTGCAGACTAGGCTATTCGTCGTTACTGTACATAATGCATGTCAACAATCAAAAGTTTGAGACCGACAATTTTCTCTAATAAGATGTAGAAATGTGAATAAACATGAATAACCACGTTTTCTTGAGCACAAGCATCATTTTCTAAGTCAACTATAAGCCGTGGGCTACCTTTGGGACCCACAGGCCACTTTGGGAACAGATGTAACGGTTTTTAATTTTTATTATTATTATTATTTTCTTAAAGTTACAAGCAATATTATAAAATGTCCATTTAGTACATGTTGTTAAATAGTTGTAGGAGTTATTTCTGTTAATTTAAAAAAAATCTCTCATATTAGAGATTTGTAAATTGACCTAGAAGCTTAACTAGAGACACCTTTGGTTCGCCTACCTTATTATACTTAAATTACATGTAATGTAAACGCCCCCCTCTCACCCCCATGCCGATAGGTGATGAACTTGGAGTTGGACGGCATTGGGAGCGACTCCGAAAATTATAGATTCCACACTAATATCGGGCGTTTTCGCAACACAAAGTCATATCAGCGTGAATTTTAGACAACCCGAGAAACACTATCGTTGTGCGGGATTGAATAGAGTCACGGATATCTGTTTGTGCGGAATTTAATATCGATTAATTTCGATTATTTTTGCATGTCACCCCTTCCCATCCCACCCCTAGGGGTGCCAGGGGTGTCTTACCCCAAAATATTATTTCCATATTGCAAGTGATACGTGTACCAAGTTTGGTTGAAATTTCTCCAGGCGTTCGAGAGTTATGCCGGAACAAACATACATACACACCCACACACACACACACACACACACACACCACACACATACATCCATTTTTATATATATAAATAATAAATAGATAGATGAACACCAATTTCTCGCATCTGGAAAGCAGTGATGTACAATATCTTGTATGTATTGTTGTTGTTGTTGTTGAGTTTCTGTTTTAAGCCTACTTTATGCATAAATAGGCTAATCGGGACTGTAACTACAGTTTAAAGTGGGATCCAATCCACTTTGCCTCGTGACTCCACCGGGTATCGAATCCGAGACCACTTGAGTACAAGGCGACTACGTTACAAGTACGCAATCGGTGAGGCGTTTACATTACATGTAATTTTAATATAATAAGGTAGGCGAACCAAAGGTGTCTCTAGTTAAGCTTCTAGGTCAATTTACAAATCTCTAATGAGAGAGATTTTTTTAAAATTAACAGAAATAACTCCTACAACTATTTAACAACATGTACTAAATGGACATTTTATAATATTGCTTGTAACTTTAAGAAAATAATAATAATAAAAAAAATTAAAAACCGTTACATCTGTTCCCAAAGTGGCCTGTGGGTCCCAAAGGTAGCCCACGGCTTATAGTTGACTTAGAAAATGATGCTTGTGCTCAAGAAAACGTGGTTATTCATGTTTATTCATATTTCTACATCTTATTAGAGAAAATTGTCGGTCTCAAACTTTTGATTGTTGACGTGCATTATGTACAGTAACGACGAATATCCTGGTCTGGTGAAAAATAAAATGCCACAAATGACCTAGATTAGTGTCGAATCCATAGTTTTCGGAGTCGCTAAGCGAATTGGTGACATTCAGGATCACATTTAAAATTAGTTACATTTTACACTATAGTTAGAATTAATTATTTTCCTGTCTAATACAAGATTGGGATAAATAAATACCCGGGCAACGCCTGGTAATCAGCTAGTTTAATATAAATGAATGAAAATGAATCATTATACTTTGTGTGTTTGCGTCCAGCATCCAAAAAAAAAGTCTAATTTGTAATGGGATTCTTATGTAGCTCCTCCAAAGAGTGGTTATTGATTCTCTGGGTTGGCAAATTTAGTGTTTGGAACACTTTTCATAACTGTCTTTAAACATTCAAGCGAGTTTGATGGCAATGATTAGAACTGTAAAGTGTAAAGTGAACTTCCACGACGATCTATTCACGAAAGAATAAGTTAAACACTAAAATACTTAATTGATTACCTTGTGAGGTCCTGGTGTATCCATAGATTTGAAAAGAGGAATATAGTTGCAGCTTTTGATTTTCTTTTAATATTTTCCCCTATTTTTAAGCATTTAACCCCTGCCAACCCCCCAAACTAAGGTACACTGCTGTTCACCAATGGTAGAATCTATAGAAATAAATTTGAGAAAAGTACAGATGATAATAAAATAAATATACATATTAAGATTCACTGTAGCGAATTATACATTATTTTTTCTCAAACAACAATAATAGTAGTAAATTATTTAAAATACTTATCCCTCTGAAATATATGAAATCATTACAAAGGAAAGATTGAAAATACATTTTCATTTTTTTTTTACTTTCAACAATAGGTGGCAGGAGTGTTAAGTTTTCAGAAGAATTATACTAAAACTACTATCAAGAGTCTATTTATAAATATAATTTATAAAAACTTATATGTACGTACAGCTACATGTCTAGCATCTATACAAAGATAAAGAACAAATTTGGTTACAAACATAACAGAAAAATGACAATAAACTGTAACATCTATCCTTAAGTATTTCCAAAAAAAAGTTTATGTGTAAATTATAAAAGCATTATTTTCTTTGCTCTCAGATGTCTGGAAAATTAAGTTAAATGTGCATCAACACTATGTGAGTGATAATATGTAATTGAAATTCGCTTTGCTGTTGCAAAATTTAGTCATTTTTTAAAAAAAATATATCTGCAACTTGGTATCACAAACATGTAAAAATGTTACGACAATGAAATTTGTGGGTTGGTTCGTTTTTGGGTTACGGAAGGGTAAATCATAGTTGTCAGTTACAACTCGTAGCAGATGGCATAGAAATACCCATGATTATTCTCTTATTTGACGTGTGTAAATTAATATGACCAGTAATATTCTTAATTGTTCAGACACTTGTATTTTATATGTGGATAGATTACGTATGGCTTCATGATAGAGCGTTGTTTCTCCAACCAGAATGGCATCACCAGAAAGCTTCGTTCTGATTGGATGATGTTTTATGCAATATTTTCAAGTGAGTTTGGGTGGGCATGTCTGCTGTCTATATGTTTCTTCCCTTTACTCTTCGTTCTCTCTTTTCCTATTTCTCTACCTACCTATTTCCTTCTCTCTTTCTTCCTATATTTATCGTCCTTTCTTTTCATTCTCTGTTCTCTACGTTTTCTCTCTTTATCGCTGTTTCTCTCTCTACTTTGCTCTTCCTTTTTACTTATTCTCTTTCTTTACTTTTCATTAAGTTGCATTCTTTCTCTGTTTTTCTTTATATTTTCTTTCCTCTTCTGTTTCCTATCTTTTTCTTTTCCTCTGCTTCTCTATTCACTTACTTCTCGTTTTCTTCTTCCGATGATTCTTTATGAATTCCGCAGTGGTCCAGTTAACAGATATCTCTATCTCTCTCTCTCTCTCTCTCTCTCTCTCTCTCTCTTACGGGTTCGAAAATCGACCTTGCCATGGGTGTTCTTTGTGAGTGTCCCTTCTTCAATTTCATATCTTCACCCATCCTCGTAGTACACCCTGGACTGCATCTTGCTCTGGCGTCTTGATCTACGGCCAGTATACTTCGTAGGACCGTGTGTCTGTTGTCCTCTGTTTTGTCCTTATGTGTGCTGAGTGCCCCTTTACAGCCTCAGATTTTGACCTTTTTAGTATATTTTAGTCTTCTGAAGTTGCAAATATGTTATTATTAGTTATATTTTAGTCATGGTAAGGGGCTGGACCCCGTATAATGTGACGAGTTGAAAATAGCCTAGGTGCTAACGCACCCAACATGTTAAAATCAATCAATGAATCATCTTCGCGATTATAGCGAAAGGTCTCAGAAAAGCAAAGTAAAATAAACCAAACCATTCAATAAAGCAATCTTTCTTTCTTAATAAATACTATATTATTTTCAAGTTGAAGAACATAATTTAATTTACCTCTTTTGGCAGAATGTACCGGACGTGCATGACGTCATCCAACACACGACTAGTGCAACAACTTCGTGAGCAAGCTGTCTGTATTCCAGACTTTTCACTTTCACGGTAAGGACAATTGGGAGAACCTCTCCGATGACTCACAAGAAGCACAGCATGTTACAATATAGCACATAACAGATGTCGCTTCAAACATTGTCAAGTTCGTCAACCAATCGTTCGTGGCTTACATCATTTTTCTTACTAAGTGGCCAATTAAGAAACAGTTCTTTAATTAACGATCGGCTAGCGCGAGCTATAGCAACTTGGAGATGAATGCAAATAGCACCAAACCTGACCGGCATAACCTACTCATTTGTGTATGTAATAGCAAAAATAAACATGTGATTAGGTTATACAGTTTAGGTTTAGTGCTTATCGTATTTTGCACAGCAGACAGTTAATACGTAAATGTCATAGAGCAGAGACACACCCACGAATATTTGTCTGGGGGGGGAGGAGCAAGTGCCAGGAGGATAAACGTGCCAATAATAATAATAATAATAATAATGACACAATCATTATTATTATTATTAGTATTATTATTATTAGTATTATTATTATTATGGAACGTAGCAGCAAATAGTCACACCGAGAAAAATTAATCAACTCAGAAATTATTTATTACGTTGCTTTGTATGAAAATGAAGAAAAGTTACATATCACTAAATTATATGGAGTGGTTTGAGGTAGCTATTTAATTTAACAACCTTGAGCACAAGAAGGAAATATAAAATTAATTTATTGATACAAAACATTTTGTCAAATAGGATTGATAGTGAATACTTTATGAATACAATAGTATATAACGTTCCAAAATACAAAACAAGAAAAAATCATTATTATTATCAGTAAATTTGAACAATGGTTAATTTATAAAAATATTAATCAATGATTTTAACTATGACTTCCCTTAAAATATTATCTTTAGGTATAAGATGAGGTTTACTGTAAAAACTGTAAAAACCATTATGAGTTTTTGGCCATCTGGAAGAAAAAAATGCAAGAAATACATGAAAACTAATTCCATCTTGAATATAATTTTGTCCTGCTACTCTTAGTTAGTTTCAAAGTTTGCCCTCCCTCCCCCTCCCCTAGATTTGGTTTCCGTTGAAGGTTGGGGGTGGAGGCAACTCGCTCCCGTGACCCCCTTCCCTTGTGATTGCACCACTGCATAGCAGTTATTACAGACATCATATTTCCAAGTTCCTAAAGCTGCCGCTCGTCATTAATTACAATCAAGTTTAAAGAAGTTACGCTAGATGTCAGCACAACTCTTCATGTTTCATTATCACTTTTCAGATGCACAAGGTTTCTTATGCAGTGTTACCAGTACTCAGTAATTAAAGAATCTATTCAGTTGCCGCAAGATTTCTTCAGCTCTACCGAGGAGGTTGAAAGCAACGGCTACAACACCCTTTCTCAGCAAATAAGTTTCAAGAAAGTGTATTAAAATTGTATGTATGATAAACAAATAAATTTTACAGCACATATATGTACATCTGGTTTCAATGCCAACCATTATCTCTTTTATTACAACCCATAAGTGTCAGTGGCTGTACAGTGGGATCCATGAGTATTAAAAGAAAACTCAAAACAAGCTGTTGACAACTTCTGCACCAGCATACATAAAATCCATTCCTTAAAAACACACAGGATGTAAGAGAAAAATTAATGAAAATAGTCGTGGACAATTTGCACGATAATACTCATGGATCCCACTGTACAGGCAGGGTCAACGAAGTTAATAATAAATTGTGTTTTATACAGCGTAAATTGATACACTTGTAGATTGAATTGTATCTTCTGCAAATATGATGTATAAAGAAACAAACTGCCGGAGTACTAATTGAGGCGAGTGTACAGTGGGATCCATTAGTATTGCTTGGCAAGTTGTCCATGACTATTTTCATTATTTTTTCTCTTACATCCTATGGGCTTTTAAGCGATGGATTTTTATGTATGCTGGTGCAATAGTTGTCAACAGCTTGTTTTGACTTTTCTTTGAATTCTTGAAGCTCTTATTGGGTCATATAAAGTGCACGAACATGGTGATGGGCAATTTGCACGGTAATACTCATGGATCCCACTGTACAAGGCTGGTGATAGGAGTTAGGGTAGTGAAAGGCTGAAAGCGCATTTCGTGTGGAGGAAGCGTTCTAGCCATTCTTGGCCATAATGTAGCCTACGTGATTATCAACATGTTCTGGCAATCTCTGCACCTCTGCTGGAGTTGCACAGGCTGGTGATAACAAGAGCCGTTCATTCAAGGACTTCGAGGAAGACATTCTTCCTTGAATCGAGATGAAAGGTCACGGAATATAAAGATAGAAAAATATAAAGTTTGTACTTGCATTTTGCTCGTCGCATTTTTATTTTGCTGGATTAATCGTGGCGATGAAGATGAAATCGATGTAGAGACAGACGTAAAGGAAAACTCATGCCTAGGGCAGGGATTGAACCTAGAACCTTGCTGTGAAGATAGTGAATGAGCACGTAGCATGTTTGGCTATCTCCTGGTAGGTAGTTTTGATTCATTGATTGATTGATTGATTTTACTTCGCTTTTTGTGCCACTTTTGGCTAATCTCGTAGATGGGGATGAGTGATGATATGATGAAATTGATGGGCACTCACCCATGCCCAGGCCAGGATTCTAACCCGGGACACCTGCCATCGTAGTGCTATGTGCTAACCACTCCGCTACAGAGGCTGGTGGTAGAGTTTTGAGGCTGGACCTACAGTTTAAAGAGATGTGACAGGTAGAAAAACGTACACACTCAGATGAGGTTAGTGCATATTTACTAAGACGATTCACAGTACATAGAATATAGATAAATAGAACATAAGTCGTTTAAAATGGAAGACTGGTTAAAAGAGTAGAAAGATGAAAACGTGACCAATGTTAGTGTATAAGAATGAAGGATTATAGAACATACGAAGCATAAAAAGAAAATAGAAATTATATGAAACAACTGGAAGAATCAAAAGATTGTAATACCATACGAAGAAATAGATGGTAATAAGAACGGAAGAGTGAAGACATAATAGCAATTGATGAAACTAGGAAGAGAAAGGAAAGTGACGTGTTTCAGTGAGGTGTCTAGTAGCGTAATGGCTAACACGGCCATCTTAATCAATAAACCCCATGTTCCATTTCCGACTGAGCCACATTTCAATTCCTCAGTCCGGTTATGAATAAAATGAACTTAAGGCAGTCTTTCGTAGATGCAATTTCCTTCACTCACTTCCGGCAAATTCAAAGATGATACAATTTGGTTAAACCGAACTGCCAAGCTCTGTGGCGGAGTGGCTAGCGTAGCACTATAGGTTCAAAGTTCAAATAAATTCAAAGGTGACGACACATTACGTGAAGTAACGAACATTGAGAATTTGAGAACTTTATTGAGAATTTTTCATACCGAAAGTATCCCTGGGGGGCATTGGTGCATGTACATTTACAAAGTACAGTATGTTGTCTGGTTTGGTTTTATTTTGTTTGAGTTAGTGTTTTAAGTCCACTTTGTTCACAGTAAGGCTAATCGGGACTGGACCTACAGTTTAAAGTGGTGACGACGCTACCACTGCGTACAATATGTTGTCATCGCACATTATACATATACACACATCAATTGAGCACTATGTTTTTTATAATAGTATAATATTTGTATAATACACTGTAAAATCAACAAAAAAATATATCTTTAAGTTCTTATTAAATAGTGGACTAGTGTTGTAAAAGTACAATGCTATGTAGGGTATATAATCTAAATTTATTTTATAAAATTATTTAATTCCTGAATTTTTTTAACTGATATGACATCCCTACGTATTTGGCCTCTATATAGGAAGCAAATTACGTGCGAACATCGTACCACGCAGTGGATACTTAGACTGGGCCCCCATTTTCCTAGTCATACAACTACGTAACTAGTAGTGAGAGCATTAGATCATATCAAGTAATTGTAAATTACAAGCAAAGGTATCTTTTCAATTTCATGTTTATTACAACCAAAGCATTAACAAGTAAATAAATTACTAATAACAAGAATTCTAACATCATTAACGTTTCTATAACCAGTAAATAAAGTTGACTTCTTGGCACCTAGATTGAGTTTTCACCCTCCTGTATATGTTGAAATAGGACGATATTAATTCTTTACATTAAGACACGTACTATTCAGCCATAAAAAGCTATGGAAGTTTAATTTAAGAAAAAAAAATTAAAATAAATAACTCATTTTAAGTAGGTTAATTTTAGCCCTAATGGCCGTAAGTTATTGATTAATTCATAGTTTAATTGAAATACTTAACTGCAATAGAACTTTCCCCCAGAGTGCGTGTGTGTAGCTTCGCTACCCGAGACCAAGTTTATCGTAAAGCTATGAAATGGGGTGGTGATACTGAATATAATGTATAATCCAATAGCAATTTATTTCGCCTTACTTTCAAAGACCGTGGTTCTCTCAAAAATGTTTATAACTATTTGGTAACGTATTGTATAATTGGGTGCCTGTGTACGGTGGTCATTTTTGGTATGCAGTTAGCCGAAATTTGGGAATATGAAAATTATTGTTTGCCTGGCTGGTGCCTATGTTCTTTGGGTAAGTCGATTTCGTTTCGTGTATAGAAGTAAGTATTTCAAGTATGTATAGACTTGGAAGTATTAATATGCGATTTTTAATTTTATTTTTGAATTCCATGTACACAAAATCTATCTTAACTCCGACACATTAAAGACTCGTCCAACATATACCAACAATTACCATTCAATGAAGGCCACAAGAGGCATTAATCAACGTACTAATTACCCTGACGATGCACCAGCGGAAAAACAGTGCATGTGGACGCTGCACCAAGCTTATTCGCGATTCCAGCAACAACATTGGTCATGCCGAGGTCAAT